>NC_137077.1:91453859-91691558 GCF_951640355.1 Cnephaeus nilssonii
TCAGTCTGTATTCCCACCAGAAGTGCAGGAGGGTTCCTTTTTCTCCACATCCTCGCCAGCACTTGTTTGTTGATTTGTTGATGATAGCCATTCTGGAAAGTGTGAGATGGTACCTCATTGTTATTTGATTTGCATCTCTTGGATGATTAGTGACTTTGAGCATGTTTTCATATGTCTCTCGGCCTTCTGTATGTCCTCTTTTGAAAAGTGTCTATTTAGGTTCTTTGCCCATTTTTTGATTGTATTGTTTATCTTCCTTTTGTTAAATTGTATGAGTTCCCTGTAAATTTTGGAGATTAAACCCTTATCTGAGATAGCATTGGCAAATATGTTCTCCCATGCAGTGCTTTCTTGTTGTTTTGTTGATGGTTTCTTTTACTGTGCAGAAGCTTATTATTTTGATGAAGTCCATTTGTTTATTTTCTCCTTAGTTTCCATTGCCCTAGGAGCTGTATCGGTAAAGATATTGCTATGACATATGTCTGCTATTTTGCTGCCTATGGATTCTTCTAAGATTTTTATGGTTTCCCGTCTCACATTTAAGTCCTTTAACCATTTTGAGTTTATTTTTATGTATGGTGTTAGTGATCTAGTTTCATTTTTTTGCATGTATCTGACCAATTTTCCCAGCACCATTTATTGAAGAGACTGTCTTGACTCCATTGTATTCTCTTGCCTCCTTTATCAAATATTAATTGAGCATAGTGGCTTGGATCGATTTCTGGGTTCTCTGTTCTGTTCCATTGGTCTATATGTCTGTTCTTGTTCCAGTACCAGGCAGTTTTGAGAACTGTGGCTTTGTAATATAGCTTGATATCTGGTATTGTGGTGCCTCCAACTTTGTTCTTCTTTCTCAGGATTGCTGTGGCTATTCGGGGTCTTTTTTTTTAAATTCCAGATGAATTTTTGGAGAGCTTGTTCTAAACACATTGATTGGTTGCCTCCTCCTTGAGCCCCAATCAGGACCCAGGCTGGAGAGGAGCCTGCAACCAAGGTGTGTGCCCTTGACTGGAAGTGAACCCACAGGCTGTCGCTCTATTCACTGAGCCAACCTGGCTAGGGCCCTTTTCTTTTCTTTTTTATTTTTTAAATTTAATAAATCTTTATTGTTTAGATTATTACAATTGTTCCTCTTTTCCCCCCACATAGTTCCCCTCCACCTGGTTCTCCCCCACATTGTCCTCATCCATAGGTGTACGATTTTTGTCCAGTCTCTTCCCACACCCCCTACATCCCTTTTCCCCTGAGAATTGTCAGTCCACTCCCTTTCTATGCCCCTGATTCTATTACTAGAAGCCCGGTGCACGAAATTCATGCACGGCGGGGGGTTGTCCCTCAACCCAGCCTGTACCCTCTCCAATCTGGGACTCCTGGAGGGTTGTCCGACTGCACGTTTAGGCCCAATCCTGGTGGGATCGGGCCTAAACGGGCAGTCGGACATCCCTCTCACAATCCAGGACTGCTGGCTCCCAACTGCTTGCCTGCCTGCCTTCCTGATTGCCCCTAACCGCTTCTGCCTGCCAGCCTGATCACCCCCTAACCACTCCGCTGCCAGCCTGGTTGATGCTTAACTGCTCCCCTGCCAGCCTGTTTGCCCCCAACTTCCCTCCTCTGCCAACCTGGTCACCCCTAACTGCCCTCTCTTGCAGGGTTGATCACCTCCAATTGCCCTCCCTTGCAAGCCTGGTCCCTCTCAACTGCCCTCCCTTGCAGGCCGGGTACCTCCCAACTGCCCTCCCCTGCTGGCCATCTTGTAGTGGCCATCTTGTGTCCACATGGGGGCAGGATCTTTGACCACATGGGGGCAGCTATATTGTGTGTTGCAGTGATGATCAATCTGTATATTACTCTTTTATTAGATAGGATAGAGGCCTGGTGCACGGGTGGGGGCCAGCTGGTTTGCCCTGAAGGGTGTCCCAGATCAGGGTGGGGTTCCCTTGGGGCGTGGGGTGGCCTGAGCGAGGGGCCTGTGGTGGTTTGCAGGCCGGCCACGCTCCCTGGCAACCTAAGCGGAGGCCCTGGTATCTGGGATTTATTTTCCTTCTACAATTGAAACTTTGTAGCCTGGAGCAGAGCCAAGCCTGCTGTTCCCTCCAGGGCGGCAGCCATCTCTGTGGCAGTTAATTCACCTTCTACAGTTGAAACTTTGTTGCCTTAAGCGGGTGGGCCCAGCCAGGGTGTGCTTTAAAGCTTTGCTTCCCTGTTGCCGCCGGCAACCCTGGCCTGCTCTCTCAAGCTCCATTCTGTTGCCATTTGTTTGAATTTGTTTACCTTCTATAATTGAAACTTTGTAGCTTGAGTGGAGGCTTAGGCCTGCAACGGCTATGGAAAGCTTGGCTTGCTCTGTTACCTAGGAAACCTTGCTCTCTGTGGCTGTAGCCATCTTGGTTTGGGTTAATTTGCATACTCGCCCTGATTGGCTGCTGGGCGTGGCTTGGCTGGTGGGCGTGGCTTATGTAGCGGAGTGATGGTTAATTTGCATATTACCATTTTATTAGAGAAGATATTCACCAGTTTATTCTGTTCATTAGATTTTTCATTCACATGATTTTTAGATTCACTTGTTGATAGATATGTATTTGTTGTTCATAATGTTTATCTTTACCTTTTTCTTCTTCTTCCTCTTCTTAAAGAATACCCTTCAGCATTTCATATAATACTGGTTTGGCAGTGGTCAACTCCTTTAGCTTTTTCTTATTTGTGAAGCTCTTTATTGGACCTTGATTCTGAATGATAGCTTTGCTGGGTAGAGTAATCTTGGTTGTAGGTTCTTGGTATTCATCACTTTGAATATTTCTTGCCTCTCCTGTCTGGCCTGCATAGTTTCTGTTGAGAAATTAGCTGACAATCGTATGGGTGCTCCCTTGTAGGTAATTAACTGTTTTTCTCTTGCTGCTTTTAAGATTCTCTCTTTGTCTTTTGCTCTTGGCATTTTAATTATGATGTGTCTTGGTGTGGTCCTCTTTGGATTCCTTTTGTTTGGGGTTCTGTGTGCTTTCTGGATTTGTAAGTCTATTTCTTTCACCAGGTGGGGGAAGTTTTCAATCATTATTTATTCAAATAGGTTTTCAGTATCTTGTTCTCTCTCTTCTATTGGCACCCCCATAATTCGGATGTTGGTATGTTTGAAGTTGTCCCAGAGGCTCCTTACACTATCTTCAAATTTTTGGATTCTTTTTTCTTTTTGCTTTTCCAGTTGAGTGTTTTTTGCTTCTTTTTATTTCAAATCTTTGACTTGATTCTTGCGGTCCTCTAGTCTGCTGTTAGGTCTCTGTATAATATTTTTTATTTCAGTCAGTGTATGTTTAATTTCTAGTTGGTCCTTTTTCATATCCTCGAGGGTCTCGCTAAATTTATCGGCCTTTTCTGGGAAATTCTTGAAAAACCTTAATAACCGTGGTTTTGAACTCTATTTCCAGTCGTTTGCTTTCCTCCATTTCTTTCATTTGGGATCTGTTTCTTTGTATCGCAT
Organism: Cnephaeus nilssonii; assembly: GCF_951640355.1. NCBI lineage: Eukaryota > Metazoa > Chordata > Mammalia > Chiroptera > Vespertilionidae > Cnephaeus > Cnephaeus nilssonii. The sequence continues at coordinate 91,457,332 of NC_137077.1, forward strand.
TTTCACTGCTTCCCTGAGTTGGTAGAGTAGCTTTGTGTGCTAGGTGTCCCACGGGGCCCAGTGGTTCAGCCTCCCCAGTTACCTGAGGTGGACACTCTTGGTGCACCCCTTTGTGGACGGTGTGCACAGCCTTGTTGTAGTTAAGCCTTGATTGTTGTTGGTATCACTGGGAGGAATTGACCTCCAGGCCAATTGGCTGTGAGGATCAGCTGTGTCTATGCTGGGAGAACTTCTGTGCTGGAGACACCCTTATGAGACAAGACTTGCAAAATTGCAAAAGCCTCTGTGTTTAGCTTGGATGAGGCGGAGTCTCAGGGCAGAGCAGACAGCCTTGGCTTCCCGTCAGCCCTGCCCTATGAGGCCCCTGGGTCTCAGTGTCCCTCGGTAATTGCTGCAAGCACCTCTGAGAGAAAACTGCCCTCGAGTTTCGCCTGCTGCGAGACAGTCCAGTTTCTCCCCAAATGGGTCTGGGTTCCCAGATTCTCGCCCGGAACTGGAGTTCAGCGCAGTCGGGAGCTTCTGTCTCCCTCCCGTTAGAGAAAGCCAGCGGCGCACTCAGCCACCTGTGCACTCAGTAGTCAGTCTTCCGCTCGCGCTCGCACGTGTGCCTCCGGACCTCTGCCTTTAGCAGCTCCCCTGAGTCTCCGTGTGCTTTTCTCTTTTCCTGACAGTCCAGATTCCCTCCATATGAATCTGGGTCCCCAGGGTCTTGCCCGGAACTGGGGTTCAGTGCAGTCGGGAGCTTCTGTCTCCCTCCCACTTGGGATAGCCAGCCAGGCACTCAGCCGCCCGTCCTCTCCGCGTGAGTGCACGTCTCCGTACCTCAGCCTTTTGCAACTCCTCTGAGTCTCCGTGTGCTTTTCTCTTTCCTTCTAGTTGTAGAATTTCCACTCAGTCAGCTTTCCTCTGGTTCTGGATGATGTCCGTTTTGTCTTTCAGTTGTAGTTTTGAAATTGTTGTGCGAAGCCGCAGTTTAGGTGTTTTCCTATGCCGCCATCTTGGTTTCTCCCTAGGGCCCTTTTCTTCTTAAAGCAATCCCTTTAGCATTTCTTGCATTGCTGGTTTGGTGGTAATGTACTTCTTCAACCTTTTTTTGTCTGTAAAGCTTTTTATTTCACCTTCAATTTTAAATGATAGCCTCGTTGGATACAGTACAGTAGTCTTGGATTTAGGCCCTTACTTTTCATTACTTTGAGTACTTTATACCACTCCCTTCTGGTCTGAAGTGTTTTTGTTGAGAAGTCAGCTGACATTCTAATGGGAACTCCTTTGTTGGTAATTTTCTGTCTCTCTCTTGCTGCCTTTAAGATTCTTTCTTTGTCTTTAACATTTGCCATTTTACTTATGATGTGTCTAGGTGTCGGTCTCTTTTGGTTCATCTTGATTGTTACTCTCTGTGCCGCCTGAACTTGTGTGACATTTTCCTTCACCAGGTTGGGGAAGTTTTCTGTCATTGTTTCTTTAAACACATTCTCTGTTCCTGCTCACCCTCTTCCCCTTCTGGTATTCCTATAAAGTGGGTGTTGTTACGTTTCTTTTAGTCGCAGAGCTCCCTTAAGCTATCTTCCTGCTTTTTAATTCTTTTTTTAGTTGCTTTTCTAATTGGGTATTTATTTCTACCTTGTCTTCCAAATCGCTGATTTGATCCTCTGCTTCATCCAATCTATTTTTAATCCCTTCCTGTGTGTTTTTGATGTCAAATGTATTATTATTTATTTCTGGTTCTTGTTCATGGCCTCTATTTCACTTTTCATGCTGTTGTAATTTGCACCAAGTTCCTTAAGCATCTTTATAACCATTGCTCTGAACTCTATGTCTGATTTGAGTTTGGCTTGCCTCCATTTCATTTAGTTCTTTTTCCAGAGATTCCTTCTTTTCTCTCATTTGGAGGTTGTTTCTTTGTCTCCCCATTTTAGCTGTCTTTTTTGTATTTGCTTCTATGTATTAGATAGGACTGCTATGCTTCCCAGTCTTTGTGGGATGGCTTTATGTAGACAGTATCTTGAGGGGTCCAGTGGTGCACTCTCTTTGTTACACAAGTGCTTTGGGTCTGCTATTTGTGGGTCTCACTGCCTTTTTCTCTGATGTCATTGAATCTGGTCCCTTGGTGTGTCTATCTTGAGCCTTCTGGGAGCTTTTGTAGTACAGGTGAATGTGAGTCACTGTCCTTCTCTGGCCTTGGGCTACCTGATTGAGGTCTGAGAGGTCAAATCCCCTAGTAGTTCAGTAGTCAGGGACTCTAGTGCAGAGGCTGGATCTGCCTTGAGTCTCCTATCTTTTTAAAAAATATATTTTTATTTATTTCAGAGAGGAGGGAGAGGGATAGAGAGGTAGAAACATCAATTAAAGAGAATCATTGGTTGGCTGCCTCCTGCACACCCCCTACTTGGGGTATCGAGACTGCAACCCAGGCATGTGCCCTTGGCTGGAATCTCACCTGGGACCCTTTCATATGCAGGCCAATTCTCTTATCCACTAAGCCAAACCAGCTAGGGCAAGTCTCACATCTTGATTGTCCCTGTTATGAGTTGTGCTCTCTTCCTCCACAGAGCTGGTCCCACAGGTGTCAGCTTCAGGCCTTTTGGGTTCCGCTGGCTTTTGCTTCACTGAGCAATCTGGGATACTGTCTGTGGTGGGGACCCAATTGTTTCTGACTAATTAGATCAGGCAAAGACTTAAAGCCTCTGGAGACCTGCCTCTGCCTGCAGACTGATTTGATTCAGTCTGGAGTAGCCTCAAGCAATCATCCACAGGAAGGTGAGAGGTTTTCCAACAGGGTGGGGCATTTGCTTCTGCCTGGAGGGTCATTGTTATTCTCAGACTCTTAGTGGGCCTCAGAAACTTCACAGGTTGGGGCAAGTGGTTTTTCAGTAGGGTGGGGCAACTGCCTTTCCCCCAAGCAAACACCCCCTGGATAGCAAAGGTCTGACTGAGAAAGATGACCTCCACAGCATGAGGGAATGACTCAGCACAGGAAACTGGGTTGTCTGCCTTCTGTGCTCTAACCCCAGAGTATCCAACCCTGGCTTATGCTTACACAGCTCCAGTCTGCTCTGCTGGAGCCCAAGGTAAGTGGATGCACTCGAAATTTTGTGTGTTGGCCCTTTAAGAGGATGCCTGCATTTCTAGCTGTCTTTCCCTGGCAGACAGTAACCCTGCTGCTTTTCACAGCCAGATGTTATGTTGGTGCCTTTCTCAGTTATAGTTCTCTCCTGGGGGGACCAGGTTGGGGATTAGATCCCGGAGTTCTCATTGGGAACCCCCTCCCTCCCACAGTTGAGATATCTCTCCAGAACTTCAGCTGCTATCTTTGGGAGCCTTGCCAGCCCTTTCACACCTCTGCCCTTCCGCACCTCTGCCCTTCCTACCAGACTCTGTGTGGTCTTTACTTTCCGTCTTTGGTTATCAGGGTTCTCTCCAGCAAGTCTTCAGTTGATTATTCAGGGTGGTTTTTTTTGTATTTTAGTTATAATTCCAGTTTGGTCCTGGGATCATGTTTGTGAGCTTCCATTTACCTTGCTGCCATTTTTAGTCTCTTTCTCTTTTTCGTTTTTTTAATATACTTTTATTGATCTCAGAGAGGAATGGAGAGGGAGAGAGAGAGAGAGAGAGAGAGAGAGAGAGAGAGAGAGAGAGAGAGAGAGGGAGAGAGAGAGAAACATCAGTGATGAGAGAATCATTGTTTGGCTGCCTCCTGCACTCTCTACACAGGGACCAAGTCTGCAACATGTGCATATGACCTGACTGAGAATTGAACCGTGACCTCCTGCACCATACATTGACACTTAATAATTGAGCCACTCTGGCTCAGCTACAATCTTCAAGTTGTTTTAGAAGTGTCTAGAAATAAGGATGAGATGATTAGACCACACCTAAAATATTGAGTTCTGGGTGCAATGATTTAAGAGACATTGGCACATTTAAGCATGTTTAGACTCAAAGCATCTGACACCGTGGGATGATAAGGAACACTTGAAGGTTAGCTTAGAGAAGAAATGTTCTTTGGAGTACATGATAGTCTGCATGTATCTAAATGGCTGTTATGTGGAAGAGAATGTGACCTAAGGTGTCATACTTGGGCCAATGGCTAAAAGTACAGAAAAACATTTTCTAAAATTTCAAGATAAGAGTTAGCTTTTTTACTATAGCTGTTAAAAGAAGTGTATGGGCATCCTCTAGAGAAGAACCATGTACCTGGTTTACACTGGAGGTGTTAAAATACTAGAGATGCCTGATTAAAAGGGATATTGTATGAAGAGATTCAAGTTTTTAATGAGTGATTTAATCAGGTAACTTTAAGGGTCCTTCCAGTGTGGAAATTCTCCATGATTCTAAGTGTTTTCACATAGAGAGGGCTTTAACCTTTTGCACTCGGATGTCGAGTGTGACTCGACATGGTTAGCATTAGAATAAAGGAATCGAGAAAAAAGCAAGCGAGTGCAAAGGGTTAAGGCTTAATTGACCTGTTCTGATACCAGAATGAGGAAATATTACTGATGTGTTGGCTTAGAGTGGTCAAGATAGAACTAGATTGGCTAACTACACTATTGGTTTTGCAGAGAGCAAGAGCATTAACATTTCCACTGTGGATGCTTCTTACAGTATACACTCTTTTTAAAAAAATTGATTATAGAGAGGGAGAGAGAGAGAGAAGGCGAGGGGAAGGGAGAGGAACATGGATGTGAGAGAGAAACATTGTTTGGTTGCTTCCTGTATGTGCTCTGACTGGGGATAGAAACTGCAACCAGGGTATGTGCACTGACTGGGAATCAAACCCTCGACAATTTGGTGTATGGGATGATGTTCTAACCAACTGAGCCACACTAGTCAGGGCATAGTATACTCTGTATAGCCAATTTGTGTCTTTGTCTGCTTTATAAAATTTCAAGGGAAATTTTATAAGATTATAAATTTGCAACTTTATTTATTTTTTTGTAAACAAAGTACAAATAAACTGTGTACTTTGAAATGTCCTTTTTGATATTTCTCTGAGCTCCTCAGCTTTTTTTCAGGTATGAAGCTTCAACAGAGCTCTGTTGAAATAGCGTTTTAAAAAAGTTTGTTTCCTTTGGATAAATACCCAGAAGTGAAATTTCTGGGTAATATGGTATATCTATTTTTATTTTTTGAGGAATACCCATACTGTTTCCATAGGGGCTGAACCAGTTTCATTTTCTACCAGCAGTGCACAAGGGGTCCCTTTTCTCACATCCTCAACAACACATGTTATTTGTTGACTTTTTAAAAATAGCCATTCTGACTGGTGTGAGGTCGTATCCCATTGTGGTTTTGATTTACATTTCCTTGTTGATTAGTGATGTTGAACATCTTTTCATATGTCTGTTAGCCATCTGTATATGTTCTTTGGAGAAATATTTTCCTGCGTTTATTGCAGCATTATATATACAATAGCCAAGATTTGGAAGCAGTGTAGGTGTCCACATATAGATGAATGGATAAAGATATATCTATATTATATCTCTCTATATATATAGATATATTTTCGAGGCCTGGTGCCTGAAATTCGTGCAAGGGGGCAGGGTGTGTTTCCCTCAGCCCAGCCTGCACCCTCTGCAATCTGGGACATCCGTCTCACAATCCAGGACTGCTGGCTCCCAACCACTCGACTGTCTGCCTGCCTGATTGCCCTAACCACTTCTGCCTGCCAGCCTGATCACCCCCTAACCACTCCTCTGCCAGCCTGATCGATGCCTAACTGCTCCCCTGCCGGCCTGATTGCCCCTAACTGCCCTCCCCTGCTGGCCTGGCCACCCCTAACTGCCCTCCTCTGCAGGCCTGGTCACCTCCAACTACCCTCCCCTGTAGGCCTGGTCGCCCCAACTGCCCTCCCCTGCAGGCCTGGTCGCCCCCAACTGCCCTCCCCTGCAGGCCTGGTCACCCCTAACTGCTCTCCCCTGCTGACCTGGTCGCCCCCAACTGCCCTCCCCTGCAGGCCTGGTCGCCCATAACTGCTCTCCCCTGCTGGCCTGCTTCCCCCCCAACTGCCCTCCCCTGCAGGCCTCATTCCCCCCAACTGCCCTCCCCTGTAGGCCTGATTCCCCCCCGAACTGCCCTCCCCTGCAGGCCTGGGTTCCTCCCAACTGTCCTCCCCTGCAGGCCTGGTTGCCCCTAACTGCCCTCCCCTGCAGGCCTGATCGCCCTCAACTGCCCTCCCTTGCAGGCCTGGTCCCTCCCAACTGTCCTCCCCTGCTGGCCATCTTGTGGTGGCCATCTTGTGTCCACATGGGGGCAGCCATCTTGTGTGTTGGAGTGATGGTCAATTTGCACATTACCTCTTTATTATATAGGATTATTATATAGGATATATATATATGTATATATACATATCTCATACAATGAAATATTACACAGCAATAAAAAGGAATGAAACCTTGCCTTTTGTGACATTACACTAAGTGAAATAAGTCAGGCAGAGAAAGACAAATGTCATATGGTTTCACTTATATGTGAATCTCAAACAAACAAACAAATAAAACAAAAACGAAAATAGATTCCTGGAAACATAGACCAAAGGGTTAGTTACCAGATGGGATGGGGGAATGGCTGAAAAGGGGAAGGAGAATGTAGTCAGTTATATTGTGATAACTTTACATGGTGACAGATAATTACTAGAATTAGTGATGTGATGACATGGTAAGGTATAAAAATGTTGAATCACTATATTGAACACCTGAAATGAATATAAACAATATAAGATTGCATAATAACTATATTTTAAGTAAAAATAAATTAAAAGGAAAGGTTTATTTGTATATGTTGTCAACACCATTGCCCAGTGTCCTTCATTTAGCCTCCTTTGTAGATGGGAACAATGGGAAATGTGGTGGTAGGAAATTATACTTAGTGATCTTGGGCAAGTCACTTTGTTTGGAATTTGATATCTTCAGCTTTAAAATTTGGAGTTAGGGTTATTTAATTTTTTAAAAATCCTCATCTGAGGACATGTTTATTGATTTTTTTAGAGAGAGTGGAAATGGGGGAGAGAGACATTGATGTGAGAGAAAAACATTGATCTGTTGCCTCTCATATACACCTCGACCAGGGATCAAACCCATAACCCCTTTTGGTGTACAGGACAATGCTCCAACCAACTGAGCCACCTGACCAGGTCTAGAGTATTTAATTTTAAAAAATATTTTTATTAATTTTTTTAGAGAGAGAGGAAGGGAGAAGGAGAGAGAAAGGGCATTGATGTGAGAGTAGAACATCAGTTGGCTGCCTCCTGCATGCCCTCTACTGGGGATCATGCCCGAGACACAGGCATATTTCCTGACCAGAAATGGAACCAGCAACCTTTTTGGTTCACAGGATGACGTCCAACTAACTAACAGCCATACTGGCCAGGGCAGATTATTAAATTTTTTAAAATAATGTATGAAATATTGGCAAATACAGGAAGAATTCAGAAGATAAATTAATAGATACCACTTAAATTTAACTTATCTTAATGTTGGTCCACATTAGGTGATCTTTTAAAGGTCCTTTAAAAGTAAAGGTTCTAAAAAAATCTTACTCTAAACTTAATATTCAATAGAATATTAGGTTTAACTAGAAAATATTGTTAGAATCCCTGGCATTTAGAACTGGTTGGGCCAGGAATAAAGATTTGGAAGTTGTCGTGGAGGTAGTGGTTAAAGCCTACCTCCAGAAGAAGTTGGTTTCTTCAGAAGAAGTTGTGTAAAGTAAGATGTGAAGAGGGGGAAATGACAGAGGATCCAAACTGAAGAAAACTGAAAAGGTGTAGTCAGTGAATTAGGAAGGGAGTGAATCATATTGGTAAAGTCATAAAGTCATGAAAGAAATGATAGGAAACAAACCATTGTTTCTATGCAATAATTACTACATTTAGATGATCTATTTATTGATGTAAAAAAATATAAGGTTAAGATATAGTGGTTGAGATCATTAGTGGTTTTATGGTCCGCATTGAGAGGCCAGCACAGCAAGGTAGCCACTTTTCTGTTTATGTATATTGAAAAACTTGTAGAGAAAAACCTTCTGTTTTTGTTGCATTTGGCATAACCTATTTGCCACAGACCTTGATGTTTGGCAAGCTGGGTGGACACTGTTCCTCCAGCTCAGTTGATGTGAATAAACAAGGTCTTATTCCTCCTGCCAGGAATGGTGTTAGGGTGATGACTGTGTGTCCTGCTAGTCTCTGATGTGCTTTTCTGAGTATGTTTTTTTGTGGTTTGCAAAATATGGACCTCACACAAAATATACTATGAATTTTAGTTCACTCCAAACCTAAAGATCAGTGTAGAATTCAGAGCAATTAATCTAGTAGTAGCTGAGTGTTTTCGTGGTTGTTTTATCTCAGACCTCTGGACCAGCACATTTAAATTCTGCATTGCATGAAAAGCAACCAAGGGAAACTTAAAAGACTTTTGTTATCTTGCACTTTAGAAAAGACCATTGGAGAATTTAGTGGGAATCATGTAATTCATCTTTGCTTTGCTTTGCTTTGGATTTTAATTCTTGCTGTGAGATTTTTAGTGTTGACTTCAGACACCCACACTAGCAACTTTTAGTGTAACATTTCTTGGATTCACTGGGCTTGACTTATTATAGATCTGCTGTTTGTCAGAAAAACACATTCTTTTATCACTGCTAAAAATTATTTTCTGTTTCCTTGTCCCCAAGGAAAATTTTAAGCAGATGGCTATCTTAACACATGTCAAGTTTACTAGTATATTTCATAGAGTATTCAAGGGAAGAACTTATTTAGATCTTTTTGAATATCTTTCATTAGCTGTTTGTAATTTTCAACAGGTAGATCTTATACATGTTTTGTTAGATATATACCTAAGTACTTAATTTTTTTTGGAACAATTGTAAATGGTCACAAATTTTGAAAATTGAAGTTTAATATTGGATCATATTTAATTTTGGCCAGTTAACAAAATATCTATATTTTACTTAATTTGTTTTCTCCCAGTAACAGTTTGCATTCAATATTAGTTTCAGATGTACAGCATAGTGATTAGACAGTCATACTTTATAAAGTGTTGCCCCTTTATTTCAAGTACCCACCTGGCACTATACATAGTTTTTACAATATTATTGACTATATTCCTTATACTGTAGTTTAACATCCCTGTGAGTATTTTGTGACTATCAATTTGTACTTCTTAATCCCTTCACCTTTTTGACCCAGTTCCCCTAACCCCCTCCCCTCTGGCAACCATTAGTCTGATTTTTGTTAGATAAAATAATAAAATAAACACTGAAATGGTATGATGTGTAGAAGTTTTGAATTTTAATATAGTTCGATTTACCAATATTTTTTCTTTAAGATGTATCTCTTTTGTGTCTTTAAAAAAAATTCTTCCATGCCTCAATGTCCTAAAAGTATTTTCTTTCTTTTATTTTTTCCATCACTTGTTATCCCCCTATATCCTCTTCCATCTCCACCCACTCCCCTTTCCCCTGCAATCATTACTGTGTTGTCCCTGTCCATGAGTTCTTTCTCTTTTTTTTTCCCTGCTCAATCCCTCCACTTCCCCCAACTCCACCACCCCCCCTCAGCCAGAGCTGTCTGCCTGATTTCTATCTATTAATCTGCCTCTATTTTGCTTGTTAGTTCAATTTGTTCATTAACCTTTTGCACTCGGATGTCGAGTGTGACTCGACACGGTTAGCATCGGTAGCAGCTCGATGAAAAAAGCAAGCGAGTGCAAAAGGGTTAAATTCCACATATGAGTGAAATCATATGGTACTTGTCTTTCTCTGACTGGCTTATTTCACTCCTGTGTTCATTGCAGCGTTATTTACAATAGGCAAGATTTGGAAGCAGCCTAAGTGTCCATCAGTAGATGAGTAGATAAAACAGCTATGGTACTTTTACACCATGGAATACTGCTTGGCTGTAAAAAGGACCTGTAGGACATTATGTTAACTAAAAGCATTTTCTTATATTTCCTTTTAGAAGTTTTAAAGGTTTGATTCTCTTATATAAACCTTTAATTCACCCAGAATTCATTTCTGTGTATGATATGAGTTAGGGATTTTTGCCCCGCTCTCAATATGGGGAGCCAGTTTTCTAAAAACAGTTTATTAAATGCGCTATCCTTTTATCAGTGTCACTTCTGTTCTATTTATGTTTGAGTCCCTATGTGTGTGGGTCTGTAGTTGAGTTCTGTTGCAGAAGTCTGCTGGTTTATTCCTATGGTAATACCAGGCTTTCTAATTTTGCTTTTAAAAAAATTCACAAATGTATTGACATTAAATATATTGCATGTATTTAAAATGTACAGTTTGGTAAGTTTTGACACATACATCTGTAAAACCAAACACCACAATCAAGATAATATTGTCCCAAAAGTTTTCTTATACCTCTTTGTATTCCCTTTCTCCTGTCCCTCTCTGATATTCTTCACTATTCCCCTCTTCTTCCCTCATTCCCATGCAATCCTTTATATGCTTTATGTTACTGGAATTAGTTTGCATTTTCTAAAATTTTACATAAGTGAAATCATATAGTATGTACTCTTTTATCTAGCTCTGAGGGGAGGAGTATAATACAGACTTACTGGTTAAGATCGTGGAATTTGGAGACAGACCATTTAATCTTAAATTCCTTCTCTGTGAGTTATTTATAGCTGTGAGATTTTGGGCCTGCTATCCTCTCTAAGCCCCAGTTTCTCAGGTGGCCCTGGGAGAGTGAAATTTTCCACAGGGAGAATTCGAGGGAAGAAAATACAGTGCTTGGGGATAGAATTGTGGGGATTTTTAATATCCTATATAATAAAAACCTAATATACTAAGTGTCTGGTTGACTGGTCGGCCGTTCAACCAATCAAAGCATAATATGCTAATGACATGCTAAGGCCACTCAACTGCTTGCTATGACGTGCACTGACCACCAGGGGGCAGGTGCTCCGACCGTTAGGTTAGCTTGCTGCTGGGGTCTGGCTGATTGGGACTGAGCGAGACGGCTGGTCATGCCCTGGAGCCCTCCCGTGATGCCTCCCCGGCTGGCCAACCTCCTGTGTCCCTCCCGGGCCCCAGTTGTGAACTGGTGGGGTCCCTCGGCCTGGCCTGCGCCCTCTCAAAATTCGGGACTCCTCAGGGGATGTCGGAGAGCCGGTGCTTAACATAGTGCTTATCTATATGTATAAAAGGCTAATCTGCAAAGTGTCCCCTGGGAAGTTCAATGGGAGACTGGGAGTTCGATCACTTGTTATGATGTGCACTGAACCAGGGGGTGGCATGGAATGAAGGAAGGCCCCTGCCAGCAGTTGGAAGGCCCCAATTGGCCCTGATCGCTGGCCAGGCCTAGGGACCCTCCCTGTGCACCAGGCCTCTAGTACTGTATATTTGGTTGGCAAGCCTGTGCTTGACCACATGCAGGCAGGTTCAGAAGTCAGAGGGTAGAATGAAGAAAATGGTTTAATATAGGAGTAAATATTTGTAAAATAAATATGACTAAAAAAAAGGTGATGATGTGAGACTGCTTGAATGGATTGCTCATGTTGGGAAAAAAACAAGTGAAACCAGAAGAAAGATGAATAACAACAAAAAATAGGTATGATAGACTAGAGGTTACCTTGTGGACAAAGGGTATATTTAGTAGGCATAAAAGAAAGAAATAGGATTTTTACAATATGAAAGTTCTTAGGTGGACCTTTCCAGAATATAATCTGGTTAACCATATATTATTTATTAAAGTAGAATAAAAGAAAGTTGGAGGTTAATGAGTGTTTGTCAGTAGAGCTTGTGAAGGATTATAAGTGGGACATAAAATGGGTGCTTCCCCAATTTCTGGCTTGGTGATGTTTAAGTGGTTGGGAGAAATATAGTTTAGCATAGTGAAAGCTGGTTAATTTACATACTTTGCTTTCCAGTATAGTTGGATATAATTTGTAAGTACATAATGACTTAACTATAGCAGTTTCAAATGAGACTAGTCACCTAGGACAGTGGTCGGCAAATTCATTAGTCAACAGAGCCAAATATCAACAGTACAACGATTGAAATTTCTTTTGAGAGCCAAATTTTTAAAACTTAAACTTCTTCTAATGCCACTTCTTCAAAATAGACTCGCCAGGCTGTGGTATTTTGTGGAAGAGCCACACTCAAGGGGCCAAAGAGCCGCATGTGGCTCGCGAGCCGCAGTTTGCCGACCACGGACCTAGGAAATTATCTTTTAAAAAAAATGTTTTAAGAATATATATTTTTATTGATTTCAGAGAGGAAGGGACAGGGAGAGAGAGATAGAAACATCAAGGATGAGAGGGAATCATTGATCAGCTGCCTCCTGCATGCTCCCTATTGGGGATTGAGCTTGCAACCCTGGCATGTGCACTGACCAGAAATCAAACCAGTAACTCCTAGTTCATAGGTTGATGCTCAACCACTCAGTCACACTGGCCGCGTGGAAATTTTCTGTAATACTGAGTAGTCAGTACCACTATATACACAGTATTGGTTCTCTGATACCTTATAGTTTAGTTATAATATTAGATCTTTCCTGAGAGTTTTGCTGTATTATAAATGTAAGTTATTACCCATATTATTTGTTTTTTCTTTGTGGGTTAATCCATACTCATACACAAAAAATAATATAGGACAAGTTCAAGATTAAACGTGTTTTATAGAAACATACTTAATATCTTAGATTTGCACTGTCAGTGTGGTAGTCACATGTGTTTATTGATCACTTGAAATATGGCTAGTCCAAACTGAGATGTGATATAAACGTAAATTACAGTATGCATTGGACTTGGAAGATTTAGTATGAAACAAAGAATGTAAAATAGCTTGTAAGTTTTTTTTATATGGATTACATGTTTGAAATGATAACTATAGATATATTAGGTTAAATAAAGTATGTTATTAAAATTACTTTGCTTGTTCCCATTTTCCTTTTTAATGTAGCTGTTAGAAAATTTAAAATTTCACATGTGGCTTTCATATATGACTCATATTCCTGTTGAACAGTACTATCTTAATATGAAAGAAACCTACCTCCCTTTTTTTTTTTTTTTAACTATAATCAAATACATATGTAACTATTTGCTGAATTATAAATCCTTAGTGGAAAAGCAAAAAATAAAAAAATTTAGTGTATGAGTATACTTAATGAAATTTTCTATGGATAGATTTAAAAATAAGTACCATAATTAGATTTCTAATAATTTTACTGTTGTATTTAACAAAAGCTGTTGAACTTCAGGGATAAAGGGAACTGGATACCAGACTTCAGAAGACTATCTTGGGATCTGAAAGTAGACCTTTGCTTTGTGTTGTACAGCTCTCTAAGTGCATTATGGGCTTGTCCTAAAAGCATTGTGTCTATACCTAGATTTTATTATCTGATTCAGCAAGTGGTGTGCTTGGTGATGCTTGTGGTGTGTTTCTAATATTAGATTTTCTAAAGCAGTGTAGCATCACTTGGGAACTTAGAAATTAGAAATACTAATTCTTGAACCCCAACCCTACTGAATCAGAAACTGATGGCTAGGATTGGCAATTTGTTTAAACCTTCCAAGTGATTGTAATGCACATAAAGTTTGATAAATATAGTTCTAGATTATGCTACTTTTATAGAAGTAGCAATACTCAATCTCTTTATAACAATTCTCCACTTTGTCTCCTTGATTCAGATCCATTTATCCTTCTATTATCTGATGGTAATTTAACTGGTGTAAATTTTATTTTTCTTATGAAAGTACTCACAACATTTCAGGATTAATTTCTAAGTGTAATAATTATATTTAGAGTGGTATTTTATTTGATTCTAATGAAAAGTCATACATTCTTAGGTGGATGCTCTCCGATTGCGTTTGGAAGAGAAGGAAACCATGCTGAATAAGAAGACAAAACAAATTCAGGACATGGCTGAGGAGAAGGGAACACAAGCTGGAGAGATACATGACCTCAAGGACATGCTGGATGTGAAGGAGCGGAAGGTTAATGTTCTTCAGAAGAAGGTAAGCTGCAGGGGTTCTGAGTTCATCTGGCATACATCATGTATACATACCACTGAGTTATACCTAAATGTTGTCAACATTTCTCATTCCTCTGTTTATATATTTGTGGTTTGTAATTGAAACTGTTGTTGCAATAGGTCAGTTGTTAGAACTGTTCTGCATATTCAGTTTTTAAAATTTTTAAGTAAACAGTATTAGTATCTTCAGTAGCAGTTTGCATGCTATTTTTCTGGAAAGTGCCTTGTAAATTGCCGAAGTGTTTACTTTGACATTCTTCTGCTGCTTCTGTATTGGAACTGTAATGACATGAATTAGTATTTATATGGATTTGGAATGTTTGCAACTCCATCTATGTGATTAATACTACTATAATTTTGAATAGAAAACATGCTACTATAATTAACATATACTAGTAGTGTATGGGGGGAGGGAGGGCGGGGGAGCAAGGGGAAGATGATCAATGGGGGAAAAGAAGGACATCATGTAAAACTTTCAAAGATAAACATAAATTTAAAAAAACATACAGTGTACATGTGTCAAGGAAAGGAAGAATTTATTTTTTTACCTTAATTTTTACCTTCATCATTGTTACTTTCCTATATTGCTTCTGAATTGGTGAATTTGAAACACTTTAGCTTTGCAAAACATGTTATACAACTTGAGTTTTAGCTTGCTGTCAAGCTGTGTTATTCCCACTCTAGACTGTTGGCTATAACTTTGCTACTGACTTCTAGTGTGCCAGTAGATATTTTATAATACAAAAAATAATTTTGAACTTTGTTTGGGAAGAGAGTTTTACAACTATTCTGAAATTTGTGTGATTTTATGTATAGACCCACTAATATATTTGAAATATAAATGTACCCAACTTTTAAAATCTAGATAAATATTTCTTTCAAAGCATTCAGAAAGGAATCTAAGGGTGCAGGCTTTCAGTTATAAAAGAATTAAGTAATGGGAATGTAATGTATATAGTGTGGTGACTGTAGTTCATAATATTGTATTGCATATTTCAAAATTGCTGAGAGTTGATCTTAAAAGTTTTTATCACAAGAAAAAAACATTTCTGTAACTGTATGTGGTAATTAATGTAACTAAACTTTTTGTGGTGATCATTTCACAGTGAATACAAATATTGAATCATATTATACATCTGAAACTAATGTTACATGTTAATTATACTTCAATTTTTAAAAAAAGCACTAAGAAATGACAATGTGGTTTGAAAAAAATATTTAATTTTAAAATCATGAAAGTAATATATGTTCAAGGTAAAAAACAAAGCAAATGAAAGTCTTTCTCCCCATCATTTGACCTTCTCAGTGCAGCTTTTAGAGATGTAACTGTTGTTAACAATTCTTTGTGATCCCTTAATGAAATTGAAACGAGAAATTTGGACTGGAACCGTGGTGTTCCCTGGGCAGGATGGCTTCCCGGGCTCTTGTCCAGTGGAGTCAAAGAATGAAACCATGAATGAAAGGTGGAAATTTATAGTAAAAGGTGGAAATTTATTGAGAAACAAGCACAGACTCCCACATGGGGAGGGGGAAGAGTCCCACTGAGTCCCTTTTCCTTATGGTTTATAAAGGCTGCAGATCTTTGTGCCTTGATATCCCCTCTGATTGGTCACAATTCCCCTTTGTTTTGGTCACTATAGCAACTCCAGAGCTCAAGCCTCCCATGAAGTACCCAAGGTTCCCTCCTTCTTCTCCCTTGTTCTCCTATTCCCTCTGGGCTTTCTTTCTTCCTTTATTTTGTAAATATGTACCTTTTGTTACTTCCAGCTCCCTTATCATGTGTAAATGTAACCTGCCACTCCCAGCTCCCTTGTCTTATGGTAATGTAGCTCTGTAGCCCAGTGTTTTTTCCATGGACCCCTTAATTCCTAAAATTTCCTAAACCTGCCTATTTCACCCCCAAAAATTCCTTTCAAAATGTCTGCATATAGGCATATATGTGTTACATACTTTTTTAAAGATTAGTGGAATAACAATTATTCATTAAAAAATAAACATTTACAAAATTTTTTATTGATTGAAGAAGGAGGGAGGAGGAGGAGGAAGGAGAAAGGGGGAGGGAGGTAAAAAAGGGAAAGAGAAACATTGATGTGAGAGACACACATTGATTGGTTGCCTCCTGCATGCACCCCAACTGGGCCGAGGATAGAGCCTGCAACCCAGGTATGTGCTCTTGACTGGGAATTGAATCCGCAACCCTTAGGTCCACCAGCTGACTGACTGTCTAACCACTGAGTACACCGGCCAGGGCAGTGGTTCAATACATTTAAGAAAAGAGTTGTTTGTTTATAGATTAAACAGCACATTAGACATGTACTGTATACCAGTATAAGAAAGGTTAAAACAGGAAATCATTTGGGAGTCTGGAACAAATTACTTCAATTTACATAATTTTTAAAGGGAAAAATGATTCTGTTTTTGAACAAATTGCTTCTTGATCAGACTTCCGGAACGAATTAAGTTTGAGAACTGAGGTTCTACTCTATTGCAGTACTGATTCAGTTTTATGTTTTTATATGTGGCCAGCCAGTCATTTTTATAATATTTACTAAATGCTCTACTTTCTTTTTCTTCTGATTTGAAAAGCCTTAGATAAATGATCATATAAACTTGGGCCTATTTCTGAATTCTGTTATACTTTTTTGTATCTCTGAAATAATTAAATGATGGTTAAAATAAAATGGGTGGGGGAAAAGGCTGTGGTCCATGTACACAATGAAATGCTACTCAGTTGTAAAAAGGGAAGGAAATTTTACCCTTTGCAATAACATGGATGGACCTGGAGAGCATTATGTTAAGTGAAATAAGCCAGTCATTTAGAACCTGCTTCTCTGTATCAGTACCAAACTGTTTCTATTATAGTAGCTCCCTACTGCATTTGAATATTTAGTACTAGAGCCCTGGTGCACGAAATTTGTGCACGGGGGAGGGTGTCCCTCAACCCAGCCTGCACCCTCTCTAATCTGGGACCCCTTGGCGGGATTTCCAACTGCCGGTTTAGGCCCAATCCCACAGGGATCATCCCTCTCACAATCTGGGACCGCTGGCTCCTAACCGCTCTCCTGCCTGCCTGCCTGATTTCCCCTAACTGCTTCTGCCTGCCAGCCTGATTTCCCCTAACCATTCCCCTGCTGGCCTGATTGACACCTAACTGCTCCCCTGCTGGCCTGTTTGCCTCCAACTGCCCTCCCGTGCCAGCCTGATGGCCCACAACTGCCCTCCCCTGCCACCCTGATGGCCCACAGCTGCCCTCCCCTGCCGGCCTGATGGCCCACAACTGCCCTCCCCTGCCGGCCTGATGGGCCACAACTGCCCTCCCCTGCTGCGACCTGCCTCCTCCACGCCACACAGAGCCGCGGTACCCCCAGGCCTCACCATGTGGAGCAGCCACCAGGCCCCGCATCCACTGTGCACGTGGCCATCTTGTGGCGGCCATCCTGTGGTGGCCATCCTGTGGCGGCTGTCGCGCAAGGGCGTGATGCCACCTAGGCTTTTATTATATATGATGGTTGTTCTGCTTTATTGTTTTTTTGTTGGAGGATTTTCATTTGTTTCTTTTTCCAGATGAACTTTAGTATTATTTTTCCAGATTCCCCTCTTCTAAAAAATAATCTTTTTACTATTTTTAAAGAAAATATATTTTTATTGATTTTAGAGAGGAAAGGAGAGGGAGAGTGAGATAGAAACATGAATGATGAGAGAGAATCATTGATTGGCAGCCTCCTGTACACCCCCTATTGGGGATTGAGCCTGCAATCTGGTCATGTGCCCTGACTGGGAATCTAACCGTGATCTCCTGGTTCATAAGTCGATGATCAACCACTGAGCCATGCCAGCTGGGCAATCATTTTACTATTTTGATTGGAATGTGATACCTTAGAAGTCAAGTTTCAAAAGTTTTAAAGAGGAGGGAATGATCAACTTTGTCAAATACTGCTGAGTTAAATACTAGTAAAATGAAATTGAGACTTGACCATTAGCTTTAATAAAATGGTTGCAACAGTTCATGGTGTTGGAAAAGTTTATAATTGTGCCTAGTTTTCCTGAAACTCTTTGTTACTTTAAGCAACACACTTAATTTTCTATGCCTTGATTTAACAATTTTAAAAGTGAAGCTGCATCTATTGACTACTATTTCTGAACAATAATTAGTTCATTTATAATGCTTCCTTCCAGCTTTTTGTTGATAAGCTTTATTGTCTTTTGCTGTGTTCATAGGACTTCTCAGATTTACATTGTGTTGCTTTTCAAGGGGAAAAAACATTCTTTTCTATAATTGTAACTCATACTGTTCAGCCTTTATTTCTTTGTTTAAGTGAATTTAATGTTTTTACCACTAGTCTTGTAACATCACAGATCAACTATTCCCAAGGTTTAAATGTTTATGTAGTAATTCTTGGTTGCCCAAGAATTCCTTTGAATACTTTTTCAGGAAAGGTCATGAGTGCTATACTAGTAGTTCCCAAGTTCATGCTTGTTGACCGTGCATTTATACTGTCTTTTTATATTTTACAATTTAATTTATTTTAGAAATACAAAAAAGTATAAAGAATAATATATTAAGTAATTTAATTTTTTAATTGAACTTATTGGGGTGACACTGGTTAACAAAATTATACAGGTTTCAGGTGTGCAATTCTACAGCATATCATCTGTACACTGTATTGTGTGTTCATTACCCTAAGTCAGGTCTCCGTCCATCACCATTTTTCCCCCTACTAGAGGCCCGGTGCACGAAATTTGTGCACGGGGAGGGGTGTGTGTCCCTCAGCTCAGGCTGCACCCTCTCCAATCTGGGACCCCTCGAGGGATGTCCAGTAGGATCGGGCCTAAACGGGCAATCGGACATCTCTCTCAAAATCCAGGACTGCTGCCTCCCAACTGCTCGCCTGCCTGCCTTTCTGATTGCCCCTAACCGCTTCTGCTTGCCAGCCTGATCACCCACTAACCACTACCCTGCCAGCCTGATTGATGCCTAACTGCTTCCCTGCCAGCCTGATTGCCCCTAACTGCCCTCCCCTGCAGGCCTGGCCACCCCTAACTGCCCTCCCCTGCAGGCCTGGTCACTCCTAACTGCCCTCCCCTGCAGGCCTGGTCTCCCCCAACGGCTCTCCACTGTAGGCCTGGTCACCCCCAACTGCCCTTCCCTGCAGGCCCAGTTGCCCCCAACTTCCATCGTCTGCCAGCCTGGTCACCCCTAACTGCCCTCCCCTGCAGGCTTGATCGCCCCCAACTGCCTTCCCTTGCAGGCCTGATCCTTCCCATCTGCCCTTCCCTGCTGGCCTGATGGCCCACAACTGCCCTCCCTTGCAGGCCTGGTCCCTCCCAACTGCCCTCCTCTGCAGGCCATCTTGTGGTGGCCATCTTGCGTCCACATGGGGGCAGCCATCTTTGACCACATGGGGGCAGCCATCTTGTGTGTTGGAGTGATGGTCAATTTACATATTACTCTTTTATTAGATAGGAAGGATGCCCTCTTCCACCTCCCCCCACCCACCCTCTTCCTGGCAATCACCACACTGTTGTCTATGTCCAGGAGTTCTTTTCCTTTTTTGCTCAATTCCTCCACCTTCTTAACAGGTGTCAACCTGCTCTCTCTCTATGAGTCTGTCTGTATTTTGCTTTTAGTTCATTTTGTTCATTAAATTCCACATATGAGTGAAATCACGTGGTACTTGCCTTTCTCTATTGGCTTATTTCACTTGGTATAATGCCCTCCAGGTCCATCCATGTTATTGCAAAGGGTAAAATTTC
The DNA here is from genome assembly GCF_951640355.1 of Cnephaeus nilssonii. Classification (NCBI taxonomy): domain Eukaryota; kingdom Metazoa; phylum Chordata; class Mammalia; order Chiroptera; family Vespertilionidae; genus Cnephaeus; species Cnephaeus nilssonii. Next base: position 91,477,058 of record NC_137077.1, read on the forward strand.
CTTCCCTTTTTACAGCTAAGTAGTATTCCATAGTGTAAATGTACCACAGCTCCCCCCCTCATTTTATTTTATCCACTCATTTAATTATTTCAGAGATACAAAAAAGTATAAAGAATAATATAAGTAATTTTAATTACTCAGCTTAAGAAATAAAATTTCATATGCAGTTGAAGTTTCTTGGTATATCTTTTCTTGATAATATTCCTTTCTATTCTGTTCCAGAGATAAACACTTGTTTTTTCTTAGGTCAGGAAAATGTATATTTTTATACTTTTATAAGCTATGTATGTATTAATAAGATATAAAAGAGGAAATACACATGACACATAAATATGAGAAGTAATTTACCCTCACTGTAATCAGGAGAATGTAAAATAAGACCAGATTAAGAAACCATTTTATACCTGTAATTTTATGCTATGTTGGCAAAAGTAAGAAATCTGACAATATTAAGTGCTGGTAAATATGGCAACCAGATTTCTCCTGCAATGCTGTTGGTTTTTTAAATTGGTACAACTACTTTGGAGAGCACTTATCTTATTAAATTAAAAATAAGCATACCCAGATCCATATGCTATAGATGAACTCCGATACATGTATAAGAATGCTCATAGTATCTTACTTGGATTCAAAACAAAACAAAACAAAACAAAACAAAACAAAACAAAACAAAACAAAACAAAAATGGAGGAAACATGTACAAATGTCCATTGACAGAAGAATGAGTTAAGTAAATTGCAGAATAGTCACACAGTAGAACATATTATTTTAGTTTTAAGGCAAGGAAATATTTAGGGTAAAAATTCAGCGAAGTATTTATTTATTTATTTTTTTGGTTAATCCTCAGTGAGGATATTTTTCCATTGATCTTTTAGGGAGAGTGGAAGAGAGGGAAAGACAGAGAAACATTGATGTGAGAGAAACACATTGATTGGTTGCCTCCTGCATGGGCCAGCACCCAGGCCGGGGAGGAACTTGCAACAAAGGTGCGTGCCCTTGACGTAATCAAACCCAGGACCCTTTGGTCTGCAGGCTGACTCTCTATCCACTGAGCCAAACCAGCTAGGATGCAAAGTCATTTTTTCTGGAGGTGGGGGAAGGCAGAAAGATGGGATGAGGAAGAATATATGTATAAATATTTGAAGTAGTTTAGGTAATGCTCTCATTCTTTAGATAGGTAATGGGTTTTTGTATTTATTTTATTATTATACTTCATAACATATATAGATGTAGATGTTAAATATTATGTAATACTAGAGGCCCGGTCCATGAAATTTGTGCACAGGGGTGGGGGTGGGGGAGAAGTCCCTCAGCCTGGCCTGCACCCTCTGCAATCCAGGACCCCTTGGGGGATATCCGACTGCCTCTCGCGATCCAGGACCGCTGGCTCCTAACCGCTCACCTGCCTGCCTGTCTGATCACCCCTAACCACCTCTGCCTGCCTTTCTGATCACCCCGCACTGCTCCCCTGATCACCCCTAATCACCTCTGCCTCACCCCGCACTCGAGACCCAGGATTCCCTTTCTCTGCCAGGCCACAGGCACCCAGGACCCAGGCTGGCTTTGCCCAGGCTGGCCACAGCCGCAGGGGATTGTGGGTGGGCGGCTTCACCTGGGCTGCAGGCGCCTGGGACTGCGGGGCAGGCAACTTGTCCCTCTCCCGGGCTGCAGCCCCTACCACTGGCGCCTGAGACCATGGGGCATGCAGCTTGTCCCTCGCCCGGGCCGCAGTTCCAGCCACTGGCGCCTGGGACCGTGGGGTGGATTGCTTGTCCCTCTCCCAGGCCGCAGGCGCAGGCACAGCCACTGGCGCTCGGGACCGCAGGGCGGGCGGATTGTCCCTCTCCCGGGCTGCAGCCTGGCTGGTCCCCATTCCTCTCTTGCAAGCTCTTTTGTGCCTGGCTGGTCCCCATTCCTCTCTCCCCAGTGTTGAGTGTCTGAGCCGTTACGGCGTGACAGCGTGACGACTATTAGCTCTATTAAATAGGATATGTAATATATACCATGTAATATAATATGTAGTATAATATTTGAAATAATGGTTAATTATTTATAATTGTATGTTTAAATAATCTTTAAATACTTTAATATTTAAGGAGGAATACCAGGAAATAATATATTGGCATTACTTTTGGCATATTAGATATGCATTTTTAAAAACGTCATTGTTTTTGGACTAATTTTGGCTCTGATTAGGCACCACTTCCCACCCACAGTCTTCTAGCTTTCTAGGTAATGTATGCATTTGTATGTACTGGAATAATCCTATGGTCAGAGAACGAAAAGGGACAATAGGAGATGGTCAAACATGCTGTTCAATGGGATTAGCATTGGGCTCCTCCTTCCCAGGTTCTCCCCTATGGTTTAAAGTAGTTTTGTGTTACAGTAAATTTCTTATCTTTATAATAAACTAGAGGCCCAATGCACGAAGATTTGTGCAAGAATGGGCCCTCCTTCCCCTGGCTGTCGGCACTGCCTTCACTCCGGCCTGGAGCCGCCTTTCCGCCTTCCCACGCTGCCCAGAGGCCTGGAGTGGCTGGGGCCGTGTGGAACGCCTTCATTGTCACCATGGCAACATCGCAAGCGACCTGCCCTGGCCGCTCGGAGCCTGCATATGCAAATTAACCTGCCAGCTTTGTTGGGTTAATTTGCATACTCACTCCTGATTGGCTGGTGGGCGTCGTGAAGGTACGGTCAATTTGCATATTTCTATTTTATTAGTGTAGACTACAGGCCCAGTGCACGAAATCCATACACTGGTAGGGTCCCTAGCAGTGGCCGGCCAAGTACTCCCTCCCTTCTCCTGGCCGCCTCTGCCACCGGGGCCTCCTTCCTGGGACCTCCTTCCCCTTCCTCCAGTTACCTGCTGCCAGCTAGGGCCTCCCTCCCTTACCCCAGCTTGCCCCGCTCCCTGGTCGAACTCCCGGAAGAACTCCCAGTAGAGGGGACAATTTGCATACTACACTTTTATTATACAGTGTCACTGACCTGGAAAATGTAATTGAGCATTTAGATCTGAGCTGCATTAAAAGTCTATGTTAAAATTGTTCAGCTTCTTGATTGATTATAAATGATAATGTAGCTTGGGGTTTAATTTGCTGATGTAGATGTTATTATCATTCCCTTCTGTGTTTCTGTAACTTCTGTTTATTTTACCTTCCTTGCTTCTATAATTTACTAGGTTTTGGAATTTAGAATTTAGATTTAACAGTAGCAGAAAACTAATTGATATTCTAGAATTAGATGGGGTTTATTGGAGGGTAATGGGGGGGTGGTTCCTAGATTGGTTCTTTCAATCTCCTTTATTTTGTTTTTGATAGGAAGTCAGAAAGAGTAGGTTCTTTATAGTCTTTTTGTTTTCTGTGGAGTCTTGGCTAAGGCAGTGTAAATGTCTTTATTTTTTTATATATCATAGAATGGAAAGGAGAATATGTTTTATCATTAAAAATAATATTTACTAATTTATTCAGAGAAAATTAGTATTTTTAAAAATGTTGCTGTTTTAGCATGGAGGGACCTGGAGAGTATCATGCTAAGTGAAATATGTCAGTCAGAGAAAGAGAAGTGTCACATGATCTCACTCATGTAGAATCTAATGAACAAAATAAACTGGTTAACCGAGTAGATCCAGAGACTTGAAGCATGGAACAGAGTGCGGAATCTCAGAGGGAAGGCAGGGGAGGGTGGGTGGGAGGTAATCAACCAAGGACCTTATATGCATATATGCATGGTCCATGGATACAGACAATGGGGCGGTGAGGTCTTGGGGCAGGATGGGGGGTCGAGGGTGGGCTGGCGGGAGTCAATGGGGGGGGGGGATGAGACATATGTAATACTTTCAACAATAAAGAATTATTTTTTAAATGCAGCTAAAAAATAAAAAAAATAAAATGTTGCTGTTTTATTTTTCATAAGGATTAATTGCAGTGTTTTCTAAATGTTATTATTTTTTTAAGTCAGTGTTAAAGAGGATAAGAGAAGGCCAAGTTGGGCCCCAATCAAATTTTAAGTTGGAAACTTAATATACTTAGGCATTAGAAATTTCCCCTTTCTTTCTTTTACCTATAATTTTAATAGAACTCAGTTTATTTAAAATTTGTTGTTTATGGAGAATATGTATAGCTAAATTTTTGAAATACCATTTTTTGAAAAGAAAACAATGCATAGTGAATGAAGTATAATGAGTGATGATATTTCTACATGTGGATTTACTTTGCTTCATATAACTTTTTTACCCTCCCTTTTTCAAGTAAACCTTAAGGAGGTAAATAGTTGGAACTTTCAGAGACTAATTTAATTTCCAGCTTGTTAATAGTAACTCTTTTTAAATGAAGCTGAACTTATATAAGTGACATTTTATAATGACTGAAAAATTATTCTTGAAAAAAGTGAAGGATCTTAGTTTACCTTGTTATAAATTATCTTTTATTTATTTTAAATATTAAATATTAAATATTTAAATATTTAATATTTTAAAAATATTAAATATATTGGGATGGCATCTATCTATCCTCTCTAATAATAGACAAATATGCAAATTGACCATACCTCCGATACACCCACAAGCCACGCCCACAAGCCACGCCCACCATCCAATCAGAGCGAGTATGCAAATTAACCCAAACCAAGATGGCTACAGCCACAGAGAGCAAGGTTTCCTAGGTAACAGAGGAAGCCAAGCTTTCCGCCTGCTCTTGCCAGGTCTAAGCCTCCACTCAAGCTACAAAGTTTCAATTATAGAAGGTAAACAAATTCAAACAAATGGCGGCAGAATGGAGCTTGAGAGAGCAGGCCAGGGTTGCTGCCGGCAACAGGGGAAGCAAAACTTTTCGCACACCCTGGCTGGGCCCACCCGCTTAAGGCAACAAAGTTTCAATTATAACCCCAACAGAAATGGCTTCCGGCCTCGGAGGGAGCCCCAGGCTTGGCTCTGCTCCAGGCTACAAAGTTTCAATTGTAGAAGGAAAATAAATTCCAGATACCAGGGCCTCCGCTTGGGTCGCCAGGGGGCGTGGCCGGCCTGCAAACCACCACAGGCCCCTCGCTCAGGCCGCCCCACGCCCCAAGGGAAACCCCACCTGATCCGGGACACCCTTCAGGGCAAACCAGCTGGCCCCCACCCCTGTACCAGGCCTCTATCTTATCTAATAAAAGAGTAATATGCAGATTGATCATCACTGCAACACACAATATAGCTGCCCCCATGTGGTCAAAGATCCTGCCCCCATGTGGACACAAGATGGCCACCACAAGATGGCCAGCAGGAGAGGGCAGTTGGGAGGCACCCGGCCTGCAAGGGAGGGCAGTTGAGAGGGACCAAGCCTGCAAGAGAGGGCAGTTGGAGGTGATCAACCCTGCAGGAGAGGGCAGTTAGGGGTGACCAGGCTGGCAGAGGAGGGAAGTTGGGGGCAAACAGGCTGGCAGCAGAGTGGTTTAGGGGGTGATCAGGCTGGCAGGCAGAAGCGGTTAGGGGCAATCAGGAAGGCAGGCAGGCAAGCAGTTGGGAGCCAGCAGTCCTGGATTGTGAGAGGGATGTCCGACTGCCCGTTTAGGCCCGATCCCACCGGCATCAGGCCTAAACGGGCAGTCAGACATCCCTTGAGGGGTCCCATATTGGAGAGGGTACAGGCTGGGCTAAGGGACAACCCCCCTCCGTGCACGAATTTCGTGCACCGGGCCTCTAGTATATATATAAAAGGCTAATATGCTAAGTGTCTGTCCGGGTAATGACGTCACATAGCAACACCCAGCTTCCTCTCCCTAGCTACTAGCCTCCTTGGAGTTTCTTCAGCCCAGGAACAGGACTTGCTTTATAGCCATGTGGAAACATTTCACACTGTAACCAAATATCTGTGAAGCCTTTTCCTGTGCCTCATCTCATTTGATCCTCACAGAAGTCCTGGAGTAGGTATATAGGAGACTTGTGGAATCCTATTTTCTTTTCATTAGCTGGAAAACAGCGATTTAGAAAGCTTAGAAACTTGACCTGACTGAAAAGAAGTAAGAAATGGTGGACATTGAAAATGACTTCAGGTTTTCTCACTGTGCAGAGTATAGTCAAATACTGCTGCAGTTAAATATTTTACCCTTTGTTCTCCCTGTGTGATCTACAATAATAATCTGCTTCATGTTGATATTTACTGCTAAGTTGCTGACAATTACCTGAAAAAGAAATTGGGGTGCTTCACTGGGCTGGAAAAAGGTTAGCTAAATCAGAAAGCAGGTCTAATTAAGCAAGTTTATCCTATATCTATAAAAGGCTAAGTTGACTCTCACATGTGTGATACATATAAAAGCTCTCGCTGGCACCAATTTCATGCGTGTGTTTCCATCTGTCATTGTTGATCTCAAATTTGGTTGACACTTCTATTATAGAGAAAGGGCGGCTGGGGGGCTGAGGGAACTGGGGGACTCGGGAGGCAGGCGTGTGGAGCGGCCTGGCCTGCCTGGGGGCGGACCTGGCCTTTCCATGCACCTGCTGCCCCGGCGGGGCTGAGGGGAATGGGCGCCACCATCTTGTGGCTGTGGGTGCCGCCATCATGTGGCTGTGGGCATTGCCATCTTTGAGGGCGTGGTAGTCAATTAGCATACTCCCTTCTTATTGGCTGTGGGTGCCGCCATCTTTGAGGTTGGGGCAGTCAGTTAGCATATTTCCTCTTTATTGGCTGTGGGCACCGTGATGGCATGAGGGTCAATTAGCATATTCCATCTTTATTAGATAGGCTGTGTTTTTTGTGTCTGGCTTCTTTAAGGTAATATTTTCAGGATTCATTCATGTTGTAGCAAGTATCAATATTTTATTCCTTTTTATGGCTGATTATTCCATTGTAAGGAATATACCAAATTTTGTTTATTCATCAGTGCATAGAAATTTGGGTTGTTTCCACTTTTTAGATATTATGAACAATGATTCTCTGAATGTTCAAGCACAGGGTTTTGTATGAATATATCTTTTCCTTTCTCTTGGATATACAGTATATCTAGGAATGGAATTAATGTTAATTCATGTTTAACTTTATAAGGAACTGCCAAACTTTCTAAAGCAGCTACATAATTTTACATTCCTGCTAATGCTTGTTATTTCTTTTTTAAAATAGCCATTCTGATGGCTGTGCATTGGTATCTTATTGTGGTTTTTTAAAATCCTCACCTGAGGATATTTTTTCCACTAATTTTCAGACAGAGTGGAAGTAATGGAAGTGGGGTGGAGAGAGAAAGAAAAACATTGATGTGAGAAAGATACATGGATTGGTTGCCTCCTGCACTCACCCCAATTGAAGTACGTACCCTTGACCTAGAATTGAACCCACGACCCATGCTCTAACCACTGAATCAAACCAGCCAGGGCTCTTATTGTGGTTTTAATTTGCATTTCCATAGTGACTAATGATGTTGAACATCTTTTCATGTGCTTGTTGACCATTTATATGTCTTCTTTGGAGAAATGTCTTTTCAAATCTTTTGCCCATTTTCAAATTGAGTTATTTGTCTTTTTATTGTTGACTTCTAGGAAGTATATATTCTGCAGGCTCCAACATATCAGATATGTGATTTGCAAATATTCTCCCATTTTGTGGGTTATCTCTTCATTTCCTTGATATTCTTTTATGCAAACAAGTTTTAAATTTTGTTGAATCTAATTTATCTTGGGTTTTTTTTGTTGCTTATGCTTTTGGTGTTATATATAAGAAAATATTGTCTAATTGAAGGTCATGAAGATTTTGTCCTACATTTTCTTCTCTGAGTTTTATAGTTTTAGCTTTTCCATTGATGTCTTTGATCCATTCCAATTTAATTTTTGTTTATAGTGTAGTGTAGGAATCCAACTTTATTATTTTGCATGTGAATATTTAGTTGTCCCATCAGCATTTGTTGAAAAGACTCTTCTTTCCCCCATTGAGTTGTCTTGGGACACTTGCTGAAAATCGGTTGGCCATAGACATGTTAATTTCTGAACTCTAGATTCTATTCCATTGATATATATGTCTATCCATGTGCCACCCCACACTGTCTTGATTACTGTAGCTTTGTAATGGGAACTGTGAATCCTTTACCTTTGTTTCTTTTCAAGATTGTTTTGGCTTTTTGGGGGTCTCTTGTAATTCCATATGAATTTTGAGATCACTGTGTCCATTTCTGTAAAAAAGGCATTTAGAATTTTGTTAGGCGGATTGAATTGAATCTGTTTATCAGTTTGGGGAATATTGCCATCTTAACAATATCAAGTCTTTCAGTTGTTACAGGAAGTCTTTAAACTTACATTGTCTTTAATTTCTGTTATTGATGATTCGGAGTTTTAAGTTTACAAGTCTTGCATTTCTTTAAATTTATTTTTAAATATCTTATTCTTTGTGATGCTATTGTAAGTGGAATTGTTTTCATTCCATTATCAGGTTAATCATTTTTTATATACAGATATACAACTGATTTTTAAATATTGTTATCTTACATTTTGCAACTTTGTTAAACTTGTTTATTAGCTCTAATAGTATTGTAGTGAATTCTTTAATATTTTCTATATATAAGATTATGCCATCTGTCGATAGAGATTGTTATACTTCTTCCTTTCCAATATATATTTTTTCTTACCTAATTGCCCTTCCCTGATTGTCCAGTGCAATGATAAATAGAAGTGGTGAGAGCAGACATCCTTATCTTGTTCTTTATCTTAGGGGAAAGACTTTTCATTTTTTATCAGCACGATGTTAACTATGGGTTTTTCATAGATGCCTTTTATCAGGTTTAGGACATTCCCTTCTACTCCTAGTGTATTTTTGTTTTTATCATGAAAAGTTGTTGGATTTTGTCAAATGCTTTTTTTTTGTATTTATTGAGATGAGCATGTGGTTTTAATAGGGTACATACATTATATTGATTGAACCAACCTTGCCTCCCTGGGATAAGGATGTTTGTGTTTTTAAATAGCCTTGTATTTTTCACCTGGGGAAATTTGTTCTATCAACATTATCATGGAAGCAATAGGATTGAACCTGACAGAACATACCCTTTGGATAAAGGCTTTATTTTTGAGTTCTAGGGCATAATATAAATAAGAACTATTCAAAAGCTTATGTTGTAATGCTTTGTACAATGTAGAAGTCATTTTGATTTTTATTAAAACACTAGAGGCCCAATGCACGAAATTGTGCAAGAGTAGGCCTTCCTTCTCCCGACTGCCGACACCGGCTTCCCTCTGGCACCCGGGACCCGAACTTCCCTTGCAGCCCTGGCTTTGTCTGGAAGGTGGTCCGGAAGGACGTCTGGTCTAATTAGCATACTACGCTTTTATTATTATATATTTCTTTGGACTTTTAGGTAACTTAGTGAATAATTTGAGGATTTGTTTATCTCTATCATTTTCTATTGATAGTATGCCATATTAATATTCTCAGAGTCTGGCAAGCTTTAGTTCAGAAGGTCCTGACTTTTTTTTTGACCACACATTTTAAACTTGAGAACTGGTAGTTAACAAGTCAATATGGAACAGTCAGATCTCTATTGTGACAAATGTTCTTAGTGGTATCTCAGAAGACATTGTAGCAGGAACTTGTCAGAGTAATAAATACCTAGATAAGTATCTAGAAAGGGACAAAGGATTTGAAAAAAAAGAATGTTTGATTAAAGTTTTGATGCACAGTCAATATTTTCTTCTGCTTAAAACTGCTTATAATTTGACATGAATTAACTTGCATTGCATTGCCTTCTTACCTGTGGGAATGGCTATTTGGATAGATGCCCAGGTACCTGTCAACTTTAGTTGAGAAGTTGAAATAACCACATGAAGAAGTCGTTAAATCAAATTTGGATGAAGTAGCTTTTTGTGTTTTTCCTTCTGTCTGCCACACCACTATGTACTTCCTAACTAGAAGAAAATAGCTTCAAGTATCAGACATGTATTTTGTCCTTTATCTGTTTTATTTTTCTGTAATTGTCAGACCTCCTTATTTTTTTCTCCTAACACTTTTTTTCCTAGAGGAGTTTTCCAGATTAGAAATACAAATTTCTGAGGAAAATTTTATTAAATTTGATAAGATTCCCTCAAATACCTTTGATTTAATCCTCATGTATTTGAATTATACAGGTTTCATAATATTCTATCCAGATCATATATAATTTAGCCAGTCTTCTATTATTATTTATTTTATTTTTTTCAACTTTGTTATTGTTAATAAATAATACAAGGGATAGTGGCTGTTTTTTTTCTTTCTTTAAGCCTAGTGTGTCTGCTTTAGTTATTTAAAAATATTGGTTCTTTCATCACTAAAATGTAGTAAACTAATTGATGTAAGACTTCTATCTAGATAGCCATTGTTACTGTACAACTCAAGGGATACCATTCATATAGATAATGTGCATTGTGTTGTCTCACCATTGCTACTATCTCAGAAGGATTGCCATTGTGGATTCATGGATCCTGTTTTTTTTTTTTGAGCAATTGTAGTACAGGAAGGTTGGTCAAGGTTTTACATATGCCTGCCAGATATAAAAAGCAGTACTTGAACCATTTCTATAAATGTCTACTAAGCAGATTTTGACTGGCAGTCACTTTTGGTCTCACTAGCTTTTGCTTCATATTATCCAGTTATCCTATATAATAAAAGCCTAATATGTAAATTGTCCCCTCGGGCAGTTGTTCGACCGGGAGTTCAACCAAGAGACTGGGAGTTTGACCACTCGCTATGATGTGCAGTGACCACCAGAGAGTGGCATGGAACATGGTGGGGGTTGGCTACTTGGGGGCAGGGGCGGGGGGTGACGGGGATGGAGGTGCGGTGAGAATGCAGGATGTCCACTGAGCTTGCTCCCACTCCCCCTGCTACCCTCCCCGGGGACGCCAAGGCTTGCGCGCCAGGGAAGCCCCTGCGCTCAGGTGCCAGGTGCCTGTGAGGAGCCCGCCCTGCACCCGTGTGGCCTCTTCAGGGTGAGCCGGGCTGCAGCCTCCGGGACCACAGGGGCCGGCTGGGCTCCCCATGGGTTCGCGTAGGAGCCAGTCTGCGAGGCCGGCCAGGAGAGAGTGCGCTGCCCGCCTGGCTTCTGTGTGGCGTCGCTGGGCGGACCAGAGGCCCACGCTGTGCCCTAGCCCGAGGCGTCTGGCCGTGCTCACCGCATCTCCGTGTGGGGACTTGGGCACCGTGACTCAGGTGGAGGGGGGTGCGCAAGGGCCCAGGGGCCCAAATGCTGCCCAGGGCCCAGAGATCAGCTGGGACCTGCCCTTCCACGCCAGACACTTGCACTTGGATCGCTGGCCAAGCCTAGAGACCACTCCTGTGCATGAATTTCGTGCAATGGGCCTCTAGTCTTACCTTATAATAGACAAATATGCAAATTGACCGCACCTTCGCTACGCCCAAGCCACGCCCACCAACCGAGCCACGCCCACCAACCACGCCCACCAGGAAACCGTTGCAGGGACGTTGGGGTGTGGCGGAGCCCAAGGCCGGGAAAGCCTGGGGCGGAGGCTTTCCCGGCCTTGGGCACCATCAGGGAGTCTGCACGGATCGCAGGCAACGACCAGGGGGTCGGCTCCTACGATCCGTAGCAGGGACGCTGGGTGCTGCCGAGCCCAAGGCCGGGAAAGCCGCCCGAGGCTTTCCCGACCTTGGGCACCAGCGGGGAGCCTGCACCGATCGCAGGAAACCACTGGGGGTCGGCTCCTGCGATCGGTAGCAGGGACGCTGGGTGCGGCCGAGCCCAAGGCCAGGAAAGCCTGGGGCGGAGGCTTTCCCGGCCTTGGGCACCAGCGGGCAGCCTGCAAGGATCGCAGGAAACCACTGGGGGTCGGCTCCTGCGATCCTTAGCAGGGATGTTGGGTGCGGCCGAGCCCAAGGCCACTGCCCGGGGCCAAGCCCCGACCCTGAAAAAGGCAGAAGGCGGTGGCCACAGCCCAGGCCTGGGTCCCCGGTGCCGGCAGAAAACTGGTGCAGGCAGCCAGGTGAATGAAGGTCTATTGCATGAATCTTCGTGCAAACGGGCTACTAGTTTTAATATAAGAGGTGCCTAGATCCATTATCTGTCCCATGAGCAAGTCTTGTTAAGGAACTTACTTTCCCTCCCAGCAATTAATAAAATCTGCTGGAGCAGTGCACTATGAATGTATTTTCCTAAAGGTCATACCTGCACTTCCTGTATAGTTCAATTTGAACAGTTTTTAAAATAAATATAGTAGTACTCTGATGAAGTTTATTACTTTTTATTTTTTATTTATCTTTATTATAGAAAGTATTACTTTTTTGTTGTTATTAACCCTCACCCGAGAATATGTTTTCCATTGATTTTTAGAGAGAGTGGAAGGGAGGGAGGGAAGAGGGAAGAGGGAAGAGGGAGAGAGAGAGAGAGAGAGAGAGAGAGAGAGAGAGAGAGAGAGAGAGGTGAGAGATATACATAAATCGGTTGCCTCCCATACTCACCCTGACAGAGGATTGAACCTGAAACCAGGAATTGAACCCACGACCTTCCAGTGCATGGGAAGATGCTTCAACCAACTAAGCCACACTGGCCAGAGCACAGAGTTTATTCTTGTACTAGAGGCCTGATGCATGAAATTTGTGCAAGAGTAGGCCTTCCTTCCCCTGGCTGCCAGCACCGGCTTTTCTCTGGCACCCGGGACCCAGGCTTCCCTCCAGCCGCCAGCAGGCACCTGGGACCTGGGCTTCCCTCGCAGCCCTGGCTTCGTCCCATGAGCAAGTCTGATCTGATTATCATATTATCCTTTTTATTATTATAGATTATTATTTTATTAATTGCATTATTTTCCATATGAACAACTGTAAACTCACTTTTACCCCACCCTGTAAATAGTCTGGGCAAAACCTGCTCATTTTTTAAAATTATAATTGTGCCTTGTTCTTACATTTCCCCAGAGTGTAGAGTGGTAGACAAACAATTGCTTAGACATTAGGGGACTTAAGGATTTTTTCCTTTTTAGATTCTATTAATTACTGTAGATCTCTCTGTGCCAACTGATTAGTTTATCCACACTGTATTTCTACCACTGATACTGAAAGGTATTATTAACCAAGACAATAAAAGGTGGAATAACTTGTGGAATAACTTGCTTCACACAATAAATGTGATGCTGATGGCTGCTTAGAACAACTGTGGAGGTATCATCAAAAAATTCTTTCCCTCAAATGATGTTTAAAGTAGCCAGGTGATTGTAAGAAGTGTTTTGAGATTTCTTGTCCTTAGAACTGTACCCTCAAGGAAGTCTCTTCTACCTTCAGTGATTAGGGCCTCAAAGGCAGAGGAATCAGTTCCACTTGACTATGAGGAATAAATCACTCACATAAAACATGGTAGTTTTTGACAATAGGCAATGCTGATAAAAACCAAACCAAAGATGTCAAGAAATTTGTGCCAGTGTGGAATTGGTATGCAGATTTGATTAATTCACATGTAGCATGCATTTGCCATTAGTCTTCCTCTGGTTCCATTGGTTTTTCTCTTTCTTTGTAAAATAAAAGTTGTATGAGGAAAAGAAAACCTTAAATATAGTAATTTTATTATTTCTACTTTTTCCCCAACCCATTTAACTGAACTATATTATGATTAGAGTGATCATTTTAAAATAAATGTCTTCTTTCTCTAAATGGTTATTTTAAAAATATGTCCTTCTTAAATTCTTTTTTTTTTTTTTTTGGTAAATTTATTTTTATTGATTTCAAAGAGAGGAAAGGAGAGGGAGAGAGAGATAGAAATATCAATGATGAGAATCATTGATCTGCTGCCTCTAGCACATCCCCTACTGGGGATCGAGCCTGCAACCTGTGCATGTGCCCTGACTGGGAATTGAACTGTGACCTTCTGGATCATGAGTCAACAATCAACCATTGAGCCACACTGGCCGGGCTTCTTCTTGAAGTCTTTATTGTTAGTTCTTCTCTATGATAATAAAGTGTATTTATAAACCTGGTTGATCCTCCCCCTCATTTATCGTCAAGGACACAGATACATAGAATAAGCACCAATTCCTTCAATCTCTACAAAACTTTACTCATGTAGAAGTTAAATATATGCTAATAGGTACTTAATGCATTATTTTTTCTATATCAGATAGGGTATACATAAAGTAGAAAAAAGCCTATAGAATGGTAAAATATATCATTTTATGCAATAACTAGAGGCCCGGTGCACAAAATTTGTGCACGGGGAGGGGGGGTGTCCCTCAGCCCAGTCTGCATCCTCTCCAATCTGAGACATCCCTCTCACAATCCAGGACTACTGGCTCACAACTGCTTGCCTGTCTACCTTCCTGATTGCCCCTAACCGCTTCTGCCTGCCAGCCTGATCACCCCCTAACCACTCCCCTGCCAGCCTGATTGACGCCTAACTGCTCCCCTGCCAGCCTATTTGCCCCTAACTGCTCTCCCCTGCAGGCCTGGGTCCCCCCCCCCCAAACTGCCCTTCCCTACAGGCCCGGTCACCCCCAACTTCCCTCCTCTGCTGGCCTGGTCACCCCTACCTGCCCTCCCCTGCAAGCTTGATAACCCCCAACTGCCCTCCCTTGCAGGCCTGGTCCCTCCCAACTGCCCTCCCCTGCTGGCCATCTTGTGGTGGCCATCTTGTGTCCACATGGGGGCAGGATCTTTGACCACATGGGGACAGCCATCTTGTGTGTTGGAATGATGGTCCATCTGCATATTACTCTTTTATTAGATAAGATTATTTTATTAATTTTCAATATTATTAAATATTGGAGTCCCAGTGCATGAAATTCGTGCATGGTAGGGTCCCTAGCGGTTGCTGGCTGCTGGCTAGGGCCTCCCTTCCCTGGCTGCCACATGGTGGCTGGGGCGTTCCTTCGTTCCACACCACTCCCTGGTGGTCAGCACACATCATAGCGAGTGATCAAACTCCTGGTCGGTCGAACTCCCGAGGGGACACTTTGCATATTAGGGGTATATATATATATATATAATTTAAGTAAAAGAAGAAAAGCTTTTTAGCTGTTCTATTGTTAAGTGCTCCTTATTCCATGTATGTGAGTAAACTGGCTTCTAGCCTTTGAAGTCAGGCTGTACAGACTATTTTAATAATATGATGCTGAAATCCTGATATCAGGTATCTTTGGTTCTGTCTGCCACTTTAGTATATTGTGTTTAGATATATGTTCCTACCATGGAAGATGTACTTCTGCATTTGCAGTGGTTTTGTACTCCCACCCTTTATTCTTTGCTTTAGAAAGGAATAACATTTAATTTAATTTTTATTTTTTTGTTACTCCTCAGCCAAGGATATTTTCCCATTAGTTTTTAGAGAGAGTGGAAGGGAGGGGGAGAGACAGACAGAGAGAGAAACATCGAAGAGAGATGTATTGATTGGTTGCCTCCTGCATGTGCCCTGACCAGGGCTGGAGCCTGCAACTGAGGTATGTGCCCTTGACTGGAATCGAACCTGGGACCCTTCAGTCCTCGGGCTGATGCTCTATTTATTTATCTATTTATTTATTTAAATATATTTTATTGATTTTTCACAGAGAGGAAGAGAGAGGGACAGAGAGTTAGAAACATCAATGAGAGAGAAACATCGACCAGCTGCCTCTTGCACACCCCCTACTAGGGATGTGCCCGCAACCAAGGTACATGCCCTTGACCAGAATCGAACCTGGGACCCTTGAGTCCGCAGGCCGACGCTCTATCCACTGAGCCAAACCGGTCTCGGCTGATGCTCTATTTATTGAGCTAAACCAGGTAGGGTGGGAATAACATCCTATCTAATAAAAGGATAATATGCAAATTAACCATCACTCCACAATGGGCACAAAAATGGCAGCGTAGGCCAGAGCCACTGAGCCAGCAGAGCGGGCGGGAGGCTTGGCTTCCTTTGTCCCGGGCGACAAAGGAAGCCAAGCCTCCTGCATGCCCAGGCCGGCTGCTGAGGGAGACATGCAGGGAGTGCAGTGGGGAGACATGCGGGGAGTGAGTGAGGTTCTCTGTCTGGGGGTTCCAAATCCGCCTGTGGTTCCTTTCACCGCTGATTCCCCTCCTCGCAGGTATCCTCCATGCAAAAGCCGTTCCATGCAAATATGTCATGTCCTTATGGGTGAATCCTAAACTGAATGAGTGTCATATCTGGGCAACCTAACTCCCATTAGAAAAAGGACCTGAGAGGAGGGATTTAGGAATCACGAAGCCATCGTGACCTGCTCGGTCTCTGGAACTGCTGTCAAACACAGGCAGTCTGAGACCTTCCCAAACACCACCTGAGCTAAACCTGAGAACTAAGGTATTTTCAAGGCCCAAAGTTGACGGGGGTAAGAGGGCAGGGGAGCAAAGCAAGCAGAACAGCCAACTCAACCAAAGACGCAGGAGCCTAAGGTAATGCAGAGAAATGTCCTGGCCACCGATGTTCTCCGGTAGACGTGGTGCCCACACCCAGCTGGGGGGCGGGGGGAGCGTACGTGCAGAATTTAAGGCCCCTGGCAGGAGGGAAAGTCGAAGCATGCCTAAGGATTTTTTGTACACGTCCCACAGTCTAGAAGCAGAGTCAGAATCAAGAAACAAGTCTTACCTCAGTGCTGGGGTGTTTAAAAGTATCTAAAAATAGCAGTTCCATCGCTGAGTCCACTGCTATGTTTGCCCCGGACAGGAGGCGCGCAGAGGACTTTCAGGGCAGCCCTATAACCTCGGGGTTGACAGCAGCTCCTGAGGGAGAGACTGAAGCACTTACGGTGTTCAAAGAGCTATCCCTGCAAACCTTGGCCTATCCAGAAGCTGGGTGCTGCTGGAAGTTGCTGGCCCCGCCTTTTCCAGCATGGAGAGGAAAGGTGGATACGGTGGCTCCAGTGGTCCAAATCCTGTCATTGTCTCTGTTACCTAGCCTCTGCGCCCTCCAGGACAGCCTCAGTACCAGTGCAGAGGAGGCTTTGGAGAGGGAAGTGGTGAGGAGAATGCTTCTGACTCTAGATACAAGTGAAACTGCTGTCAAGAGCCTTTCTAGGGCTGGCAGGAAAATGCAGCAATGAAGGAAGAATAATGTCTCAAAACAAAGAGGTTGTTTTTTTGTTTGTTTTTCTCATCAGCAAAATGTGAATATTACCTAAACCACAGACTTTGCGAGAATTAATTGAAATACAATTCCAGAAATTGAATAAACAGCCAGGCTGAAGTGGATAGGTTGGTTGAGCATGAACGTGGTCCTGTGCACCAAAAGGTTGCAGATTCGATTCCAGGTCAGGGAACATACCTGGCACATACCTGGGTTTCAAGTTGGATCCCTGGTTAGGGATCCTAAGGAAGGCAATTGAAGGGATGTTTCTTACATTGATGTTTCTCTCTCTCGATCCCTCTCCCTTCCACTCTCTCTAAAAATCAATGGAAAATGAATTAATGCCATATCTACAAATGTGGATAATCTAAAAAGAAAAAAAAAAGTGTGTGTGGGGGTCCTAACCAGTTTTGCTCAGTGGATAGAGCATCGGCCTGTGGACTGAAGGGTCCGAGGTTCGATTCCGGTCAAGGGCATGAACCTTGGTTGTGGGCACATACCCAGTAGGGAGTGTGCAGGAGGCAGCTGAATCGATGTTTCTCTCTCATTGATGTTTCTAACACTCTATCCCTCTCCCTTTCTCTCTGTAAAAAATCAATAAAATATATTTAAAAAAAAAAAGAGTAGGTTTCTGTAGCTAGATTGGCTAGTAGTTATCTCATAGTTTTGTGGTGATGCTTAAATAGTTCCTATATATAAAGTTCTTACAACAGTGTCTGCCACATAACATACTACTCTCTCTTTTTGTGTGTGTTAGTGGTCCTTGTTATCACCACTACCATTATTATTATTATTATTATTATTTTGTTGTTATTGATATCATGTTGGTATTTTAGGGACTCTGTGGTTTCTGTTTCTACAAAATGCAGAGTTGTGGGTTTTGTGTGTGTGTGTGTATATGTGTGTGTGTGTGTGTGTGTGTGTGTGTGTGTGTAGATATTCTGAGCATATTTAAAGGAGTATTACTTATACTTAATATGATTCCATACAATCATCTTTGTTGTTATTAATTATTCAAGTATGTAGATAACAGATTCACTTTTTCTTTTGGCTGTTGTATTCAAAATATTTTGTAATATATATTTCAGACCCTGTGGATAATTAAAGAGTATAAAATAAGATCTTCACTATAAATTGTATTGAAATACATAATAAATACTAAAATGATATGATATGGGACTTTCAGGGTGAACAGCTATTATAACCTCAACATTAGATTAGTGAAAAAGAAGAGAATAATGTCAAGAATAATGTGGTAGCATTCTTATACCAGCTGGTTAGTAACACATATAAACCAGAGATCCTTGATCAAAAAAAGCACAATTTTGAATCACAAGCAAAGCGAAGATATGCAATAGGAGTTTTCAGTCAAGTTCAGCTGTTATCCATCATGAAGCTGGGTAAAGGAAAAAATCATAGCATCTTTTGGGTTTGTTCCATGCTTGTGCAGCTAGTTTGCACATACATGTCTATTTCAAGTCTTCCTCACTGATGGCAACCTACCCAAAGGAGGTATTTTTAGTGTCCACTGTCCTTTCTTCATTTTGTCAGTGCCTTTCACTATGGAGTGTTTATTCCTCTACTTTAAAAGTAAGTAGGAGTCCAAGGATAGACATTTTTTTCCTCCCCTCCAGCCCCACAACAGTCAATCTGTTTAGGTACCTGGGTAATTAAAGAAGAAAGTAGTTTAGGGAGAACTTGTTAATGGGGATTTTACCTGTTTAGCAGCCTTTGCACCTGAGCATTATTAGGAAAAGTTTTTGCTAGCAAAGAATAATGGATTCTTTTAATAGTTTGACTCATGTAAATCATACAAGTAGAATTGTTGACAATTTAATTTAAATTCTTTCTTAGATAGTAATGATGGAGGAGAAAGAAGGGTGTTATTCTTATGCATGTAAGGGCTATTTGCATATTAGGTGAGCTCATAAAACAAATCTCTGTTTTCTTATATATAATACTTGGTTGGTTCTGTGAAATTTCATTTTAAATAATGGTTCTTGTACTGCACTTTAATCAACAGCATGACCGTATCCTTTTTTGTGTGTGTTTATAAGGTTTATATCTTAGCAACTGGAATGACCTGAATATCTGGTTAAACATGTAAACACCAGGGCTTTGCATTCTGTATGTATATAAAGTATGCACTAGATTTTTGAGTGGCAAAATAGTTTTGAATGGTTGTGAGATCAACCTAAATACTAATCCATGTGAGATTCCGGTAGTAGTGTCTGATTAAACTAAAGGAAAAACAATGCTTTTCATTTGTGATGATCTTTTCTCTCATGGTATGGACTTTTATTGATAAGACTGGAACCTATTGCAGGCTTACCAGTGGTTTACCTGTATACTTATTTCTTTGTTAAAGAATAAAAATCCAAGCCATACAGTATGTATGGCACCCTATTCTAAATTTACCAAATCTTTTTGCTTTTCTTATTTGTTCTGCTTGTAGGAATTCTCATTGACTCTAGACAGATATTTCTTTTTTCTTCCTCTGTGGAATAAAGCAGGCCCTTAAAGAGCTTATGCTAAATTGATGTTTAGATAAAAGATGATATAAAAATCTAACTTAACAGTATGAGTTAAGAATAGTTTTTCCTTGGTAAACACACAATACCATATATAGTTGATGTACTATAGAATTATATGCCTGAAACCTGTATAATTTTATTAACCAATGCTACATTAATAAATTCAATAAAAATTATTATAGAAAACCCACAGTTTTTCTTATACAGTTGATTCGTTTTTCTTATGTCTGGCTGTTCCATTCTCTGTCCTTCCTCTGTTATTTGTGAAGCCATTCCTCTGGGAATTTATGCTATCATTTTGGAAGTAATCCAGTTTCTCGTGGCTTTCCTCTCCATAGTGCCTCTCCCTATCCCCATCTCTGTATGTTGGGTCTTTTCTCCTTAGGCACTTTCTTTATTTCTTTAGAGATTCATGTATATGGGTGTGTGCATCTTTTCTCTGTTCTGGCTATAAATTCTGGGTTTAAAGTTTTGCTTGCAGTTCGGAAATCTTTAGGATTAAATTATTTCTACAGGCTACACACTCACAGCAGCCCTGATCTACCTGTTTCCAACTTAAAATTATTCTTGTTGTGACTATTTTAATTTTTTTTTCCCTCCTTAAATGTATATGTACACTCAGATTGAAAATCTTCAGGAGCAACTTAGAGATAAGGAAAAGCAGATGAGCAGCTTGAAAGAACGAGTCAAATCCTTGCAGGCTGATACCACCAACACCGATACTGCCTTGACAACTTTGGAGGAGGCCCTGGCAGAGAAAGTGAGTGATTGGTCCAGACTGTTCCAGAAATACACATTTCTCCTGCTTTCTCATTAATCATATATTTTTTCTAGTGCTGAGACTTGGATATAGAATACTGAAGAAATCCCTTTGGCAAAAGGGAAAAGAGCTCCCTGAACTGTTCTGACATACATAGTATAAGGGAAAAGAAAATCTATTTCATTGTTGCAATTTAAGTATCTGTCCCTAGGCAAGATGGATTCTATACTACAGGGCAGTGGTTGAAGTTTCTAGAATTAGCCATATGTTCCCCATGTATGATCTTTATTTTTGGTTTTGTTTGTTTATTTTGTTAATCCTTACCCATGGAGATATATATATATATATATATATATATATATATATATATATATATATATATTTTAAATTTTTTATTGTTTAAAGTATTACATATATTAGTACATATATCTCCTTTTTTTTCCCCCCATTGACCTTCCCCCAGCCTCCCCTACCCCCTGTCGCATGCCCTCTTCCCCCCCTCCCCAGTGTCTTGTGTCCATTGGTGTGCATATATGCATGCATACAAGTACTTTGGATGATCTATTTCCCTCCCTCCCCAACACTCCCCAGCCTTCCCGCTGTTAAAATATATTTTTATTGATTTTAGAGAGGAAGGGAGAGGGAGAGAGAGATAGAAACTGCCTCCTGCTCACCCCACTCTGGGATTGAGCTGCAGCCTGGGCATGTGCCTTGACTGGAATTGAACCCACGACCCTCCAATCCACAGGCCAATACTCTATCCACTGAGCCAAATCAGGTATGGCCTGAGGATATTTTCCATTGATTTTTAGGGAGAGTGGAAGGGAGGGGGAGAGACAAAGAGAGAGAAACATCCACGTGAGAGACATCAATTGGTTGCCTCTCACATGTGCCCCACCCAGGGTGTGTGTGTGTGTGTGTGTGTGTGTGTGTGTGTGTGTGTGGAGGGGGGGATCGAGACTGTAATTGTGGTATGTGCCCTTGACCAGAATCGAACCCAGTGCCCTTAAGTCCACAGACTGATGCTCTATATCCACTGAGCCAAACTGGCTAGGGCTCCATCTATGATCTTGTGAAGAAAAAGAAAAGTTATTTTTATATATGGTCAACTAGAATTTGGGGATATGGGAATATTAGACACTGACCATTAGGAAGCAGTATATAATTAGTTCTCTTTTATTATGTTTCATTGGTACCTATATATTTGTGGGTTTCAATTATTAATACAATGAATGTATTTGCTCTTTTTCTAGTTTTGGCTTTGCTATTTCATTTTGCCTTTATGAACAAACCAATGTTTTCAGTAATGGTAGACTAAATTTAAAAAAAAAAAGCCCAACATGAGTGGTAATGAAGGATGTGTAAGGACTCTTAGTGGGACATTTTAACTGAATATTTTTAATTAAAAATATTTTTTATTTATTTCAGAGAGGAAAGGAGAGGGAGGGAGAGATAGAAACATCAACAATGAGAGAGAATCATTGATCGGCTGCCTCCTGCACTCCCTCTACTGGGGATCGAGCCTGCAACTGGGGCATGTGCCGTGACTGGAACTGAACCCTGAACTCCTGGTTCAGAGGTCGACACTCATCCACTGAGCCACATTGGCCAGGATATTTTTAAAGGAATAGGGTCAGTGTTCCTTAAGCCTCTTCTCCCTGAGATATGGAGCCTCTCCTTAAGCCTCTTAGACTCACAATGTTTCAAGTTGCCTGCCAGGAACCAAGGCTTGATTCTTGAATATACTGGTAAATAATACCCAGAGATACACTTTAATTACTTAACTTCAAACTTCCTGAGTATCTGTTGACAAAAATTTTTAATTTTTTCTCTACTTTATCCTTTTTATGTTTTAAACTCAACATATAAACTCCCCTCTCCCCTCCCCCACTTTTTTTTTTGGTATGTGAATTGTGAGTTGCTTCCATTGCCTTGTAGGCAACATGTATTTGGGAGCTGAATAAATGGAATTATTCTAAAAGAATACATACTTTAGGGATATCTAATACTAGTTGAGATTATGTGAAAAGAAACCCAAGGGAATCAAAATAACAAAGCCAGATCTTTGTTATAGCAAGGTAGGTAGGAAGGATGAATTCTTTACAAAGTAAATTACTGACAATTTATCACTGTCTTTTGAGTGGGGGATGGAAGTGTGAAATTTTATCTGATAAAAGTTGAATTATAGTCATATAATAGAAGTATGAAAGGAATTTTCTCATGTATTGATGTGCTCTCCCACCAGGAGCGGACAATTGAACGCTTAAAGGAGCAGCGGGACAGAGATGAGCGAGAGAAGCAAGAGGAAATTGATAACTACAAAAAAGATCTTAAAGACTTGAAAGAAAAAGTCAGCCTATTGCAAGGCGACCTCTCAGAAAAAGAGGTTAAGATCACCAAAATGGAATTATTTGGTTTGCTTAGTCAGGGCATTGTGTGTATATGCTGTTGGTGTTTACATAATACATATAAAAAAGTGTTTGGACGATTTTTCTTAATATTCCTATAGCAAGCCTTTTGGGGAGGCCT
This sequence comes from Cnephaeus nilssonii, assembly GCF_951640355.1. Classification (NCBI taxonomy): domain Eukaryota; kingdom Metazoa; phylum Chordata; class Mammalia; order Chiroptera; family Vespertilionidae; genus Cnephaeus; species Cnephaeus nilssonii. The sequence goes on from NC_137077.1 coordinate 91,499,867, forward strand.
TACGGTATATTTAAGGAAGCTTTGCAGAGACATAGTAGATTGAATCATTTAATTCCTATGTCTTATCTCTTTCAGTGTATGAATTGATTTATTTGTTAGTGACATTTTTAAAGATCCTAAAATAACTGAAGCCCAGTTACATTTGGAGCAATATTGTGCTAATGGTAAGAAAGGTGATAGATGAAAGGAATATGCAAAAGGAGAACAATTTATTTACAACAGCTCTTACCATTGGCAGAGAAATGTTAAATGTTGACTTAATCTACTTTTATTTTGTTTTTGGAGAGTCCTGTTAATGTGACATAAATAGCAAAAATGGCTAATGCCTTGTCTTCAGGTAATATGCATGAGATTTAGGAACATCCTCAGGATATTCTTTCTCAAATTTTTAAGAAAATTTATGGAAATTTAAGTTTCTATTAGACTTTTTCTTCTAAAGGGAAACATATTTTATATTTAAGTCAGTGTAACTACTGAGGTTGACTACTTACGTTCACATAGCTTGATCTACTTCCATTTATTCTGTGGGAATGGATATGTATTGGTTGAACTCATTAGACCATTATTCAATTGGTATTTCTTGGGAATTCATCTTATTTTAGTTAGGACTTGAATGTTAAAGTGAATTTTTTGGTATTTTTGTTGTTATTAATCCTCATCCGAGGATATTTTTCCATTGATTTTAGAGAGTGAAAGGGAGAGGGACAGACACAGAGAGAGAGAGAAACATCAATGTGAGGGAGACACATCAATTGGTTGCCTCTGCACACGCTCCCTGACCAGGGCCAGGGATTAAGCCTGCAATCATGGTAAGTACCCTTGATTGGAATTGAACCCAGGACCTGGGCTAACACTCTGTCCTCTAAGCCAAACCGGCTAGGGCAAGTAAATATTGTTTTATATTTCATGTTCTTGAAATAGAAATATGTCACTATATGATAACAGAAGAAACTACTAGCCACCAAGAAGATAAAATTAAAAATTTAAATCTCCATTTTATTTATGGTTAATATTTATTCTAGATGTGTGCTGCTTTCTTTAGGCTTCACTCTTGGATCTGAAAGAGCATGCTTCTTCCCTGGCTTCCTCAGGACTGAAAAAGGACTCACGGCTAAAGACACTAGAGATTGCTTTGGAGCAGAAGAAGGAGGAATGTCTGAAAATGGAATCACAGTTGAAAAAGGTTAAAGAAAAATTTTCCATTTTCTGGCTTTGCTTTAAATAAGAACATAGCAGCAAACTCTACAATGTGCATATGTAATAACTTACCAGTGGAGTGATAATCCCCTAAAGTTCAAAATGCCATTTATACCTTGATTAATTATCTTAGAATTCTTATCCTGTTTTATTTTACTCCTGAGAATCCACAAACCCAGTGCTGACTGCAGGACTGACTTCCAGTTGGTCGAGCCTCCAGTTGTGATGGACCCAGGGTTTTTATATACTAGAACTAGAGGCCTGGTGCACGAAATTCGTGCACGGGGATGCGGGGGTGTCCCTCAGCACAGCCTGCACCCTCTCCAATCTGGGACCCCTTGGGGGATGTCCGACTGTGCATTTAGGCCGATTGGGCCTAAAAAGGCAGCCAGACATCCCTCTCACAATCCAGGACGGCTGGCTCCCAATAGCTTGCCTGCCTGCCTTCCTGATTGCCCCTAACCGCTTCTGCCTGCCAGCCTGCTCACCCCCTAACCATTCCCCTGCCAGCCTGATTGATGCCTAACTGCTCCCCTGCCAGCCTGATTGCCCCTAACTGCCCTCCCCTGCAGGCCTGGTCCCTCCTAACTGCCCTCCCCTGCTGGCCATCTTGTGGTGGCCATCTTATGTCCACATTGGGGCAGCCATCTTTGACCACATGGGGGCAGCCATCTTGTGTGTTGGAGTGACGGTCAATTTGCATATTGCTCTTTTATTAGATAGGATAGAGGCCTGGTGCAAGGGTGGGGGCCAGCTGGTTTGCCCTGAAGGGTGTCCCGGATCAGGATTGTGGTTCTCTTGGGGCGTGGGGCGGCCTGAGCAAGGGCCCTGTGGTGGTTTGCAGGCCAACTACGCCCCCTGGTGACCCAAGCGGAGGCCCTGGTATCTGGAATTTATTTACCTTCTACAATTGAAACTTTGTAGCTACAATTGAAACTTTGTAGCCTGGAGCGGAGCCAAGCCTTCTGCTTGCTCCGTGGCTGGCAGCCATTTCTGTTGGGGTTAATTCACCTTCTCTAATTGAAACTTTGTAGCCTGGAGTGGAGGCCTAGGCCGGCCAGGGCAGGTGGAAAGCTTGGCTTCCTCCATTGCCGGGGGCAACCCTGGCCTGCTCTCTCCAGCTCTGTGGCTGCCGCCATTTCTGTTTGGATTTGTTTACCTTCTGTAATTGAAACTTTGTAGCTTGAGTGGAGGCTTAGGCCAGCAAGGGCAGGCGGAAAGCTTGGCTTCCTCCGTTGCCTGGGAAACCTTGCTCTCTGTGGCTGTAGCCATCTTGGTTGGGTTTATTTGCATACTCGCTCTGATGGGCTGGTGGGCGTGGCTTGTGGGTGTAACGAAGGTACGGTCAATTTGCATATTACTCTTTTATTAGGTAGGATTTCAATCCTCACCTGAGGATTTTTTCCCAGTGATTTTTAGAGAGTGGAAGGGAGGGAGAGAGGGGAGAGAGGGAGGAAGAAACATTGACATGAGAGAGACACATTGATTAGTTGCCTCCTGCATGTGCCTGACCAAGGGTAGGGATTGAACCTGCAGCTAAGGTACATACCCTTGAAGGGGAATCAAAACAGTAACCTGGAGTAAATTGATATGGAGGCTAATGCTCCAACCACTGAGCTAAACTGGACAGGGCTGTTTCTTTCTTTTTAATCTTTTATCATGATGATTCTACAGCTGGTCATTTATATGATCTCTGATATTTTAGACTTAATATTTAGGTTCATGGAAAAAAAAGTTATTTTTGGGTAGAAGAAGTTGATGGCTTTCTCCAACTGTGACTTATTATCTTTTTTTCTACCCATGGCCATTTTCACTTCATATTTTCCCTTGATTCTGGATGAGTGCTCCTTTTTAATTTTAATTAATTACTGATGCTTTCCTACTATACTGCTTCCACAATGCCCGACTTCAAGAAGGATATTGCTATTGTAGTTTTCTATTTCTTTTGTTGGTTTTTTAAAAAAAAATATTTTTATTTATTTCAAAGAGGAAGGGAGAGGGAGAGAGAGATAGAAACATCAATGATGAGAGAGAATCATTGATTGGCTGCCTCCTGCACGCCCCCTACTGGAGATCGAGCCCACTACCTGGGCATGTGCCTTGACTGGGAATCAAACCATTACCTCCTGCATCATAGGTCGATGCTCAGCCACTGAGCCACACGGTCCAGCCTCTGTTTTGTTTGTTCTTCATGTCTTTTATCATGTCTTTTCTGCCTTGTCTGTTTTAATTGTACATTTTATATGATTTTATTTCTTTCCTCTCTTAGCATATTTGTATTTCTTAAACAAAAGAGATTGCCCTAAATATACATTTTTGACTCTTTTTTCATCTTTATTGAGATAGAATTGATAAATAAAAATTATATATATTCAAGGTATACATGATTTGATATATGTATAATTGTGAAATGATTACCCCAATAAGCTAATTAACATATCCATCATTATATATATTTACCTTTTTGTGTGTGGTGAGAACACTTTATTCTTTTTAATAAAAGAGATTGTCTTATAACACCGGTGAAGCTGTCTGGCTCTGTTCTTTTGTTTTTTAGGAGGTTCATGTTTATTGATTCACTTTCCTTACTAGTAAGCAGTCTATTCAGATTTTCTATTTCTTCATTGTTCAGTTTTGGAAGGTTGTATGTTTATAGGAATTTATTCATTTCCTCTTAGATGTCTAATTTGTTGGTGTATAATTTTACATAGTAGTCTCATGATCCTTCGTATTTCTGTAGTACCACTTGTAACTTCTCTTTTATTTCTGATTCTACCTATTTGAATGCTCTCTCTTTTTTTCTTATCTAGTCTAGCTAAAGGTTCATCTATTTTGTTTATCTTTTCAAAGAGCCAGCTCTTATCTTAATTGATCTTTCCTATTGTCTTTTTAGTTTTTATTTCACTTATTTTTTATCTGATCTTTATTTCCTTCCTTCTACTAGCTTTGGGTTTTGTTTGTTCTTCTTTTTCTACTTCCTTGAGGTGTAAAGGTTGATTTATCTATGTAATATTTAAGCAGAGAAAAACTTTATAAATGGAAGAATAGCTATTAGATGTTTGATATCTTATTGAAACTTTATAAATTGAAGACTAGCTATTATATGTTTGATAATATCTAATTGATATATAGATAGTTCTTTGGGGCATGGTTTGTCCACTACATTGTATGTATATCTGATAGAATTTGAATCCTTTCCTTTGTAGGCACATGAGGCAACATTGGAAGCCAGAGCTAGTCCAGAGATGAATGACCGAATACAGCAATTGGAGAGAGAGATTGCCAGGTACAAAGATGAATCTAGCAAGGCCCAGGCAGAAGTTGACCGCCTCTTGGAAATCTTGAAGGAGGTGGAAAATGAGAAGAATGACAAAGATAAAAAGATCGCTGAGTTGGAAAGGTAAGGAAAGGGAAGCTGAATAAGGTTTCACTTTTTTGAAAAGTAAAAATAGGTTTTAAAAACTTATATTCTTTTGAGGGTATGCTCTTCAGTATATCTGCTTCTCTGAATGTAGGTTCATGAGTGCTTGATGTTACTTTATTATCCACTTTTTTTCTAAGTCAGTGTAAATTCATTGTTGTAGTCTCTAAAAGGCAACACAGAATGGGAATAAATTGGGAGCCATGGACTTCATCATTATTGGTTAAAAAGAAAGCATTTATTGATTAATAAATTAAATTTTTCTACTGGTTAATCAAAAGAATATAAAAAGCCACTTGCTTCTTAATTATTTATCTATGTAAAGAACAAATGAGCCTCTAGTTCAAGGAGTTAATACTTTTCATTGGTTCAGACCTGTGTGTTGAGCTGATGGTCCTTTGGGCTATGTATTTTTCAACTTTTACAATTTGTATTGTAGAAAAGCAGGCTATTACATACATCAGTGCATAGACCAAATTTAGAAGAAGGAGTACATTTTGAAGGCAATTTAGGAGATCTGGATATGATATTTATGAGCTCTGACTTTGAATTCTTCAAAATATGCTGTGTTTGAACAGATTTATTCAGACAGTTCTCTTGGAATTGTTTTTGTCTTTTTTTTCTTTCATTAGGGTGCATTATACTAGAGATTAAGCATATGCCTTTTGACCTCTTCTTTAACACCTACCACGTAGTTAACATAAATTCACAAGTTCGTAGAAGGAGTTCTTCCAGTAGAACTTCATTAATCACCCATATTCTTCTGAACAGTCAGAGAGACTGACAGTGACAGAATGAAGTCACTAATCCAAAAGGCTCTTTGGAGCCTGATTCTTAGAAATATTTTTATTTTTATTTACTTGAAGGTTGGGAAGTATCAGACTATTTTCACAAGTTGTTTTATTAAGTTGTAATTTTTTGGATTAGTGGTAGACCTGATATTTTCCTCTAGAAGTTATTCTCATATTCTATATCCATAGAAGTTTGATTTTTTTTTTCAAGAAACTAAAAAAACCAAGTTCAACCCTCACAGTTTTCTTTCACTATTCTGAAAGTGCGATAACATGGGCTGATTACCCATTTACTTGTTTTCTCTTATCTTGATACTAGAGGCCCGGTGCACGAATTCGTGCACAGGTGGGGTCCCTCTGGGTGGCCTGCAGGGATTGGGCCGAAACCCGCAGTCCAACGCCGCCTGCAGCTCCTACCTGCCGTTCCTACTCATCCTGGCCCCACTGTACCTGCCGCGGGCTCATGCCCAATCAGTCCTGATTGGGAGAGGCTCGTGCTGCCGCAGCAGCACTCTCCAGCCATGAATCCTGCGTCTGGTGCCCTCCTAAGGGGAGTGGCCTGTGGGATTGGGCTGAAACTGGCTGTCTGACATCCCCCGAGAGGTCCTGGATTGCGAGAAGGTGCAGGCTAGGCTGAGGGACCCCACCGGTGCACATTCGGGCTAGGGAGGGACTGCAGGAGGGCTCCAGGGCGTGTCCAGCCCATCTTGTTCAGTCCTGATCAGCCGGACCCCAGCAGCAAGCTAAACCAGTCGGAGCATCTGCCCCCTGGTGGTCAGTGCACATCATAGCTACTGGTCGACCGGTTGACTGTCTGCCCCCTGGTGGTCAGTGTATGTCATAGTGACTGGTCAACCAGTTGACTGCCTGCCCCCTGGTGGTCAGTGCACATCATAGCGAGCGGTTGAGCATCCTTAGCTATCATTAGCATATTACCCTTTGATTGGTTGTTCGGTTGTTCTGCCATTTGGTCTATTTGCATATAACCCTTTTATTATATAGGATTAATTAATTTATATTTTCTTGTTTTAATAAGACAAATGGGTAAATTCTTTCATCAGAATTAACAATGACCAGAGTCTCAAGATTAGATTATGTGCATTTTTGTGTCTTCCTTCATGTTTGCACTGTATCTCTCCCCCACAATGCACATAGCCCTTACATAGTCTCCTGAATACATGGCTCCCTTTGCTTTTGTGTCGACCTGAAATCAGCAGCAATAATGCATAAATTTTAAAACATGATACTTTTGAAAGATTAGCAAGTTCTCACTATTTCAGAAAGGAAATTCCTTGATAAAGTTTTAATCTTGGGTTTGATTTCTTATATTGGAAATCGACTAGTATGTTGAAATTATTGCTTGCTTGGAAAACGTTTCAATTTATTTTAAACTCAGTAATGATTTTGGGAGATGTACATAATTTGAATGAGAGTAAGAAATAGGATTAAGTCTATATTTGATATCCTTCAGAGAGGAAGGAAGAAGGAGAGAGAGAGATAGAAACATCAGTGATGAGAGAGAATCATTGATTGACTACCTCCTGCACATCCCCTACTGGAGATTGAGCCCGCAATGTGGGTATGTTCCCTTGACTAGAATTGAACCCGGGACCCCTCAGTCTGCTGGCCAACACTCTGTCCACTGAGCCAAACCAGCTAGGGCCTACTGCAATTTTAGAAAGAGGATTATATAAGTCCACCCATACAGCTGTAAATATAAAATATTTTTCCAATTAAATCTAAGAAATACTGCTTCTAAATTCCCATACTGTGGTGTATATCACTTTGATTTCAACTAGAGAGGTAGAACTAATAGGAGAAATACATACATACATACATATGATGTACACCATGTATATGTTTATTACAAAGAATCGTAGTGTATATATGTATGTATACTTATACATATGTCTATTTATGTAAATACTAGAGGCCTGCTGCATGAAATTCGTGCACTGGAATGGGGGGGGGATTTCCACTGCCTGGCCTGCGCCCTCCCACAGTCGGACCCCTTGGGGGATGTCCGACTGCCAGTTTAGGCCAGATTCCCCTGGGGATCAGGCCTAAGCCAGCAGTCGGACATCCCTCTTACAGTCCGGGACCCCTTGCTCCTTACTGCCTGCCTGCTGGCTCCTTACTACTTGGCTCACTGCTCCTTAGTGCTGCCACGGAAGCGGGAGAGGCTCCCGCCACTGCTGCTGCGCTTGCCAGCCAAGAGCCCAGCTTTTGGCTGAGTGGCACTCCCCCTGTGGGAGCACTCTGACCACCAGGGGGCAGCTCCTGCGTTGAGCGTCTGTCCCCTGCTGGTCAGTGTGCATCATAGCGACCGGTCGTTCTGCGTTCTGGTTGTTCCACCCTAACAGTCGCTTAGGCTTTTATTATATAGATACACATACACATACACATATAAAGAAATTTATTACAAGTAGTTGTCTTGCATTATTGTCAGGGGGCTAGCTAAGCAAGTATGAAATCTGTCAGGAAGAGATTGCTGGCAGGATAAAACTCCCATGGCCATAGGCATAATTGTGGTCCACAGGCAGAATTTTTTTTCTCTCTTGGAGAACCCTCAGCCCTGCTTTTAGTGCCTTCGTAAGGATTCAGTTATGCCCACTCCAATGATCTGGGATAATATCATTTACTTAAATAGATTACAGATTTTAATTATATATGCAAATTACCATCACAGCAACACCCAGATTAGCGTTTAAGTAACTGGGCCCTGTAGCCCAGCGAAGTTGACACTTCAAGAAAGCCATCACCAGTGGTTCTGAATAGTCTTTACAGATCATCCTTTTGCACTCGGATGTCGAGTGTGACTCGACACGGTTAGCATTAGAATAAAGGAATCGAGAAAAAAGCAAGCGAGTGCAAAGGGTTAAGGAAAACAACAACAACAATAAAACAAAAAACTAGAACTTCACATGTTCTCATATAACTAGATCAATTCGGATTAGCTTCAGGAACCCTGAATGTAATTGAAAATTTCTAAAGCGAGCATATTAGAGGCTTTTTTTTTTAAAGATTCATAATGAATGGGCTTTTCTTTGGCATAATGTTTAACATATTTAGTAATGTACTAAAATTCTGATATTAACATCTTTTCAGACTCCTGAAGAATTGTTCCTTGTCTGTGTTTTCACTCATGCTATTCCTTTTAGCTAAATACTCATGCTATGGCAGTATACTGGAAGAATTGTTCCCCATGCCATATGTTGGGTTTTGCTTCATAATACAGAGAAATTAATGAACCCACAGAGTTTGGTATTTGCAGCAGAAACCCTCACTTCACTCTAATATGAGTGTTACTTAGGTTAGATTCAATTTATCATTCAGAAACTTTTACATGTAGAAAATGGCAATCACCTTCTGATTTTCATATAATGTAGGTATCAAGGATTGCCTTTAGTTTATCGAAGTTAGGAATTTTCATTGATCTAAAGAAAAATAGAATCTATTATTGTATAACCTAACTAATTGCTAGAAAATAGGGATTTACTGTGTTCCCCAAATCGTGGGAATATGAAAACTAGGGTTTTAATGAATATAGGTTTTGTATTGGGGTGATTTAAAATTTAGCAGAGTGATTAGCAAATGAGAAGAAAGGACATACTTTCTTGTATGTCCTTTAATCTTTGAAAACCCTGAAATTCTTTTTATTCCTTATTCCTTTTGCTTGGTTACCTGCCCTTTAAATATGCATCTCTAAAAACACCAGTATTGATAGGATTTTTAGTTATCAAGCTCTTGAAAATACCTAATCTGTGAGTTTAGTTTTTCTCTCCATAACCCACTCTCTTTTCTATCACAAAGTATACCCTTTCTTTTTTCATTAAATAAGTAATTTCTTACAGAGGCTCTTATTTGCTAGTGACTGTTCTGGGCTCTGTATTTAAATGAAATACATGAGAAAAATTATTTTCTCATGTATTTCATTTAAAATGTGTGTAACTAAATATATTTACTGTTATAATTAGATATGTAAATATTTTATCTACATCCTGAAAGTTTATCCTATATAATAAAGAGATAATATGCAAATTAACCCTCACACCTTCACAAGATGTCTGCCTACGATCAGGCCTGCAGGGGGATTAGTGAGGGACAACCAAACAATTGAACAAGCAGGCTGTGTGGGGCAAGCAGGCTGCGGTGGAGCGACCAGGTCGGCAGGGGGGTTAGTGAGGGACAACAAAACGACTGAACAGCAGGCTGCATGGGGCGACCCAGGCCGGCAAGGGGGGGTTAGTGAGGGACGACCAAACAACTGAAAAGCAGGCTGCGTGGGGCGACGAGACCTGCAGGGGGGGTTAGGGAGGGACAACCAAATGACTGAACAGCAGGCTGCTTAGGGCGACCAGGCCGGCGGGGGGTGGGGGGGCAGTTGGGGGCGACCAGGCTGGCAGGGGGGTGCAGTTGGGGGTGACCAGGCCAGCAGGGGGACCAGTTGGGGGTGATTAGGCTGGCAGTGGGGGGCAGTGAGGGGTGACTAGGCCAGCGTGGGGGGGCAGTTGGGGGCGACCAGGCTGGCAGGGGGGTGCAGTTGGGGGTGACCAGGCCAGCAGGGGGACCAGTTGGGGGTGATTAGGCTGGCAGTGGGGGGCAGTGAGGGGTGACTAGGCCAGCGTGGGGGGGCAGTTGGGGGCGACCTGGCTGGCAGCGGGGGATAGTTAGGGGCAACCAGGCCGGCAGGGGGGGCAGTTAGGGGCGATCAGGCCGGCATGCAGGGGCAGTGAGGGGCGATCAGGCCAGCAGGGGGGGCGGTCAGTTAGGACCCACCAGGCAGGCAGGCAGATGAGCGATTAGGAGCCAGCAGTCCAGGATTGCAAGAGGGATATCCAACTGCCAGTTTAGGCCCAATCAGTGGGATATCCCCTGAGGGGTCCCAGATTGGAGAGTGCAGGCTGGGCTGAGGGGACCCCTCCGCCCCCCCCCCCCCCCCCATGCACGAATTTCATGCACCGGGCCTCTAGTTTATTTATAAAAAAATCTAAAATTTTTTTTTAATCTTTTCCTTGGGAAAATGGGCTTTATGTTTGTGATTATTTTATATTGATATCACAGTATATTCGGGCATCTATGGCACAGTGTAACCTGAAATGTAAACCTATGTATTTAGTCTTCATATTTGTAAGTATATCTTCATAAGGAACTCTTGAATTGATACTCAGTTTAATGTCTTAAAATATCTTCCATATAGAAATTAATATTAATCTATATATAGGTTTGGCATAAATTAGTATGCAATTCATGTGGAAAATGGTTCTTTAGAGAATAATTTTTTTTTATTTTAAAATTTATGATTATAGATTTGATTCATGAAGTACAATGTCAGAGAATATAGCCTTAACGTAGTTGAAGAGAAATGACTGGTGCTGCTATGATGGTTGTGTGTCCCTGGTTGAGGGAGAATGAGCTGTGTTTAAAAGAAAAACAAAAGAAAAAAGAAAAGAAAGATGCTAAGTTACAGCTGAACATGACTGGTTTCTCATCTGATCCTGCTTGCTTTAGCTTGCTTTCTGGGAAAACTGCTTGTTTCTTCTTCTTCCTTGAATTTCACTGATTTAATTTAAAAGAAGAATAAATTACACAGCTTTACATAGTCAATTCTATGTAAAAGTTTCTTGTGGGTACAGCACCTTTTAATATGTTGGCTGCAGTCTTGATAGGAATTTAATAGTACTTAAATTTTTACTTAAAAGTATAAACACTAGAATTATATATTGTTTTTTTATATGCATATTTTTCTCCTAAATTAATTTCCCCAAAGCTACAGTTTGATGCCAAAGTGAAATATGACTCATGAACAGTAAAATAGGTAAAAAGATTCTTAAAGTTGATCACTGTTGATAGGAATAAGCTTATTTTTAAAAAATGTATTTACCCATGTCTTATATAAAGCCTTGCACCTATAGATTTCAGTTAGTGTCATTGTTGATCTGAAATTATTCTAACTTACTTCATCAGAACCAGTAAAAAGATAATTGGGAACAATCATTTACCCTCTTTTTGACTTTGAATATTGTATTCTACACTGTATTATATGTGCCAAAGAGTCTTGGATTTTTATAGATAGGCATCTATAAGCATCACAAAACATTTAAAGTATGCCTAGATAGTATGTCAGCAAACTTACATTCTTATCCTAGATCTACCACTTACTCACTGTGTGATTGTGAGGAATTTAAATTTTTTCTTTGTTTTTCATCTTTTTATCTTATACAATGGGGATAAAAATCTTATTTCATTATTCTCACAACTTTTAAAAATTTGTTTTAAGTACTGAAACATTAGAAAAAATTAAAATACAAATTGAAATGGTGCTTGCATTCAAGAAATATGTTTAAGATAAGATTTAGATCTTGAAGATAATATTGATGACACTGGCCATTAAAAATCTAAGTATCTGTAGGATAATAGTAATTTTAGTGACAGTGATTTATTTTTAAAAAGGTAAACTGTCTGTTATTATAAAAAGCAATATTGAATCACAGGTTTCATGCTGTGTAGGAATATTAAACATGGCTACTTTGTTCTTTTACTGCTGAGCAGTATTGGAAATGAATTGATGTTTATAGAGCCTTATATTTTTCTTCCTATTGCTTTTAGTTTGCACCATTTGAGGTAAAATTTGGTAGGTTTGAAATGAAAAATAATGCTTGCATTTGGGGAAAAATTTTAGTTTTCACATTTGAGAAAATTGTATTGAATTCTTCCAAATAAATTAGAGTCCTGTATTCTACAAAATATCCAAAGTTGTCAGTGTTTTTCTGCATTTGTTTATGGGTAACTTGGATTCAAGAAATAGAGTGGGGTGAGTAAAGGAATGGTCACTTATAAGGTGTGTATAACTAAGCTGCCAGAGTTGTGAAATCACTTAGCTAACTTAAATGGAAAGGGGGAGCATTAACCTTCTCTTCTTTTTCTTGGGGTTTACCAGTTTTTTCCCTGTCCCAGAAAGTGGCAACTTTTAGAGAAAATTTTTTTCTGTAGAAACTTACATTAAGGTACAGTGATGTAACCTAATGTAAAAATACATTTGTTGAGAGTTGAAAATCTAAAATTACTAATTTTTAGTGCCTGTGCAGAATCTATGACTCCTTCCCCTTCTTTAATCTTGTCCTTTGTTTGTCTATGAATAATATTATTCTTGAATATTGTTTTTATTAATTCTTTCTAACTTTCTCTTTCACATTTTCTTCCTGGATTTGCTGTTTCCTTCAGTCTCACCTCAAGGTCAGTATGATTGTACTAAAACAAAGACTTTTGATAGAGCATTGCATGCAAACATTATTTTGAGCTGAAATGATAGAACTTATTCCAGGAAAGCAATGTCTAGAAACCTAGTTACAGGTGCATAAAATGTCAGGAGTTTTTGGTTTACCAGAAGAGTGGACTCAAAGTTCTTTGCTTCAAAAGACAGTAAGGATAGTCAGAAAGCAACAGTCAGACCAACCACATTTTGACTGGAAGAGAAATGAATGTGAAAGGAGCCACCAGGGGAGTGAGGAGGAAAAAATATATTGTTTTAATTTAAATAAAATTTCATCAGAGACATTTAGGCTAATCATATTTTATAAGCAGGTGCAGCATGAATGATGGAGGGAAAGTTGCACTGTGTGAAGAACCTTTGAACTATTTCACATATAGAAACCTATACACGTATCTTTAAATTTTGAGTTTGTTTGGTGATTCTGCTGATGGTTGAACTAGTGATAACAAAAACACCTACCTCTACTGCTATTTACATGTGTCAGAAGTACTGTGGTAGAAGCTTTACATCTTCATGAGTAAGTAAATTAGTAAGAGAAGCTGGCAGAAAAGAACTGAAAACCTGCATTTTAAAAGTTACTGGTTTTGCATATGATAATGTAAATGAAAGTGTGAGCATTCCTGATAGGGTTTGGAAAATGATATTGTTAATGCCATATGCATTTTATGTAGCGGCTCTTCTCTAATGATAACATCATATATATTTACTATTTAGAAAAACACCTGTCTGATTTACAAATAGCTTATGGGTTTACCCCGGACAGATTATTCTAATGAACTGTAAATAGGGAATGTGATTTCTTTAGGGTCAACCAATAGTAAGTGATGATACTTGAATTTGATGCCAGATCTTATTTCAATCTCAGAGCTCTTTATGTTATGTGCACTGTAGCCTAGGAGTTAGAATATGAGCTGTGAAACCCCAGATTGCTTGAATTTTCTTAGGTAGATTTCTCATCTGTAAAATTGGGATAGTTTTCTAATCTAAAGGATTGTTGTAAACATTGAATGCGTTCATACAAAGAGCACTTAGAACAGTGTCTGGCACAAGGTAAGCAGTCAATAAATGTATCTATATGATTACTCCTTTTTGCCTTTTCCATGGAGTCCTATTTGATCCAGGTTATCATAGCGTGATGTCAAACATTTCAGGTTCTTTAAAACACTATACTGATTACATTAATCCATACTAGTGTCAATAAAAAGTGCAAAGTAGAATTTCAGTACAAAGTTGTGTATGTGTAGAAAATGAGAAAAGAACACATATTTCTTCTGTGTTGATATTTTAAGTCTCCAATTATCTTTTTAGATGCTAAAATTTCTGTCATAGGTAGAAAGATGAAGGTGAGGCTTTTTAAAAAAGAAGGTTCTCTTTCCCATTTCTACTCCCTGACATTTTGTCTCAGTATTTAAATTGCAAACTATAATGATATTTCTGAAAAAGTCCCTTATCTTTTTTTTTTTTAATATATTTTATTGACTTTTTACAGAGAGGAAGAGAGAGGGATAGAGAGTTAGAAACATCGATGAGAGAGAATCATCGATCAGCTGCCTCTTGCACACTCCCTACTGGGGATGTGCCCGCAACCAAGGTACATGCCCTTGACCGGAATCGAACCTGAGACCTTTCAGCCCGCAGGCCGACGCTCTATCCACTGAGCCAAACCGGTTTTGGCAAAAAGTCCCTTATCTTTGAATCTTTTTAAAAAATATATATTTTCATTGATTTTTTACAGACAGGAAGGGAGAGGGATAGTTAGAAACATCGATGAGAGAGAAACATCAATCGGCTGCCTCCTGCACACTCCCTTCTGGGTATGTGCCAGCAACCAAGGTACATGCCCTTGACCAGAATCGAACTTGGGACCCTTGAGTCCGCAGGCTGACACTCTATCTACTGAGCCAAACTGGTTAGGGCTCTTTGAATCTTTTAAAAATAAGCAATTTGTTGGGTGTAAGTACGTTTAAAAAAACCAGAATAAGACCCTCTTGAGTAATTAATTATACTAATCTAATTCATGAAGGTAGTTCTTCAGTCAGATCTACACTGTCTTTTTTTCCTTCTCTCTTAGCCACTCATCTTTACTTTCCTTTTGTTTCAATGGAATGAATGTTCCAGCTCTTTGCCAAGGCTACATCTTCTCATTTTCTTTATCCCTTCTCTCTTACTAGTTTTAAAAAAAACTTGCTCCATAAATCAGATCCTTCTTCTCCTTATTTCCTTATATCTATTCTCTTTTTTTCCACTGACTCTCTCAAACATAAGACATATCCTATTTTCCCCCAATTCTTAAAAAGAAATGTAAATAATACTTCCCAGTGTCTTTTCCTTGGTTTCAGTTTACTACAGTATCTTACTTTTACCTTTTACTTATTTTCTATTTATTTGCACAGTTATAAAACCATCATTTATTCTTGCTGCCTCCACTTTCATACTTCCATATATTTTCCAAACCAGTGTAATTTGGATTTTCCTCTCACTCCTGAACCAAAATTGCTTCAGTGAAGTGTACTAGGTGCCAAATTCATTGACCTTGTTTGTGTTGGTCACACTGATGCTTTGGGGTGTTAGATATTATTGACTATCTTCGTTCCTTATAGAAACTGTTCTTTTGTAGTTTGTGACATGTTTTCTGCTACATCTTTTACTATCTCATTGGCATTTTTTAGTCTGTTTTGCTTTTCTTATTTTACATGTTTCTTAACTTTTGTTGTTTCTCATGTCCTTGAGAAATATTCCTTTCATCTATATTATTGGTCATCTACCTTGTTACCACCAATGATTCAGTTCTTTTTTTGTTTTTAGTTTTCATGGAACTCCTATTTCAAATAAACTATATACATTGCAGAAAAAATCTTAGTGTTTGCAATTAAAATAGCAAACACAAATACTGTATTTCAAAAGTGATTTGTCCATATTCTTCTCTAAACATTTTCTCTACATACTACAGTCTGAAATTATTTGGAATTATGTAATTAAAAATGTGAAAAAAACTCAGCTTTAGTAGAAAAATATAATGAAGGCCTTTGCCTTGTTTTTGGAGAACCTTCATCTCTAACTTAAGCTTCAAGTGGACTCATATTTTTACTGGGAAGTTTTATTGCTTTTTCCCATATTTTGTTCTTTTCATGACAGGTGTTTTGTTTTTTTTTTCAATTACAGTTGACATTCAATATTATTTTATATTAGTTTTAGGTGTATAGTATAGTGGTTAGACATTTATATTATTTATGAAGTGATTCCCTCACCTGGCACTATATTACAATATTATTGACTATTTCCCCCTGTGCTCTACTTTATATCCCCATGACTATTTTGTAACTACCAATTTGTATTTCTTAATCCCTTCCCCTTTTTTGCCCAGTCCCCTAACCCCCCTCCCATCTGACAATCATCAATTTGTTCTATGTATCTATAAGCCTCTTTTTGTTTTATTTTGTTCTTTAGATTCCACATATAAATGAAATCATATGGTATTTGTGTTTCTCTGTCTGACTTATTTCACTTAACATAATACCCTCTAGGCTCATCTGTGTTGTTACAAATGGTAAGATTTCATCCTTTTTTAATGCTGAGTAATATTCCAGCTTTATTTTTGTATTTGAATATCTTTTGTTGCCATTTAGGTTGCTTCCATATCATGGCTATTATAGATAATGCTAGTCCCATGTGCACTTGAAAAGACTGCATATTCTGTTGCTTTTTGGTGAAATGCACTAAAAATATAAATTAAATTCATCTGGTCTAACGTGGCATGGCAAATTTTGATCTAAGTGTCCCCAAACAAAACTTCTAAAATTCTTATGGAAAAGCTCAAGAAAAATTTGTCCATGGAAACATTAATATATACATAGTTCTCCGAGTTTCAAGTTATGTTAATGATAATATTACTAGAGGGGCGGTGCCGGGGCTCAAAGGGCATCTGCGGAGTGGGCGGGGTCCCTCCTGCAGGTGGGGCCCCTCAGCCAGGCCTGCAGGGATTGGGCTGAAACTGGCAGTCTGACATCCCCCAAGGGGTCCTGGAGTGTGAGAGTGCACTCTGCAAAGTTGCTGCTGCTCAGCAGCTCCTGTGTTGAGCGTCTACCCCCTGGTGGTCAGTGCATGTCATACCTACCTGCCAGTCGCTTAGCCTTTTATGTATGTAGATAGACTAGAGGCCCGGTGTACGAAATTCATGAATGGGGGCATGGGGTTGTCCCTCAGCCTGGCCAGCACCCTCTCGCAATCCAGGACATCCCTCTCGCAATCCAGGACAGCTGGCTCCTAACTGCTCACCTGCCTGCCTGCCTGATCACTCCTAACCTCTTGCCTCCCTGCCTGATTGCCCCTAACTACTCTGCCTGCTTGCCTGATGCCCCTAACTGCTCACCTGCCTGCCTGATCGCTCCTAACCACTCGCCTGCCTGCCTGATCACCCCTAACCACTTGCGTGCCTGCCTAATCGCCCCAACCACTCACTTGTCTGCCTCATCATCCCTAACCACTCGCCTGCCTGCCTCATCGCCCCTAACCACTCTGCCTGCGTGATTATCCCTAACCACTCTGCCTGCCTGCCTGATCGCCCCTAACTGCTCACTTGCCTGTCTGGTTGCCCTAACCCTCTCTGCTTTTGGCCCTGCTGCGTGCGGCAGCTTCGTCCAGAAGGATGTCCGGAAGGTCGTTTGGCTGTCCGGTCTAATTAACATATTACCCTTTTATTATTATAGATTAGCTGGTTCACTTTAACAGTTTTTTTTTAATCCTCACCCAAGGATGTTTTTATTGATTTTAGAGAAAGGAAGGGAGAAAGACAGAGACAGAGAGACAGAGACATTGATTGGTTGTCTCCCTTTTGTGTTCTGACCAGGGATCCAATCTGCAATCTGGCTATGTGCCCTGACCCAGAATGGAACCCACAACCTTTTTGGTGAACTGATGATGCTCCAACCAACTTAGCCACCCGGCCAGTGCCATTTAGTAGTTTTTACTCTAACAGTAAATGCCATTAAACTAATACTTATTTCCAAATAAGTTTATTTTCCAAGGCACACAAAATAAAACACGTTGTATTTTTCCAGTGGCAAAGATAGTTTTGGCTGTAATACGTAAAGAAGCCTCTATTATTTATATATACTAGTATATGCATCTTGCCACTTTAATTATGGTTTTGCCAAATCCAATTGAGTAGGTCATCAAGAGAGTGTAATTATGGTTTGAGATTGGATTGGATATTCATTATATGACCTTGGGTAGATAGTTAACCCTTCAAAGTTTGTTTTAATCACCTGTTTTGTGTTATTTGTGACACTTAACTATAGTGTTTGTATTTTAGTGTCTCCACTAAGCATTTTCATTTTGGATAAATTTATTTGTTTCCTCTTTTCCTCCCTTGTCCTCCTCTGCCCTTCATTGTCTCACTTTTCATTTAGTACAACGCATAGAGATTTTATTTAAAGTGATGATGACTGAAGACTCACATCTCTATCCTTAAACATATACATCTTTTTAGTTCTTGTTTATGACATTAGCCCAGAAAATGAATACAAAGAAATAATTTCATGTATAGATGAAAAGATATGATTTGATTCAGAATTCATCTTTACTTTTTACTATAAAGCAGCACATTTAGTTAAAGGCAAGATATTTAAGAAGTGAGGCCTATAAATGTCATCTTTTTTACTCTCTAACTCTTAGATCTAAACAAATTGAACTCAATATTATTATTACCTGTGTTTTATTTAGCAGTGACTTTTGCAGGTTTGCATTCAAAACAAATGTTTGGAATCTGTGGGATACTTCCTAATAACTACATTAAGACCAGAGTCCCTATATTGTTATGTAGTAAAAGTTAAATATTTTATGCCTTGCTCAAATATATTTGTGTTGTTATAGTAGCTTTCATTTAGTTTGATGAAAAGTTCTACATTGATTCCTAAAATCTAACTTGGTCAAACAGTCATTTCTCTGACTGTAAAATTTAGAAATACACTTTTTTTTTTTAAATTAACTGACACTAGTCACTAAAACCTCATAAAATGTCATTTCACAAATTCTTATTTTGAAAACTTAGTTATTTTCTTATTTTTTAGTCAAAGTGTTCAGAACTTTATAGGCCCCAGAGCATTTCTGACCCTAGGGGATCTGTTTATAAGGAGTTTGACTTAAAGGCAAGAGTTTATAATCTAGGTGAATGATCTTTTGTTAATTGCATTTTTTTGCTTCCACTTGTCATTCCATTTGGCTCTTTAAAAGTTGATTTGAAAGAGAGAGAAAAGAAAGGAGGGAGGGGGAGAGAGAGAGAGATGGGTTTGTTTCAAATTAAAACTACAATGATGTATCATCTCACACCTGTCAGAGTGGCTACCATCAATAAATCAACAATTGACAAGTACTGGTGAGGATGTGGAGAAAAAGGAACTCTAGCACACTGCTGATGGGAATTCAGACTGGAGCAGCCACGGTGGAAAATAGTGTGGACTTTTCTCAAAAAACTAGGGCCCGGTGCACGAAATTCGTACATGGAGGGGTGTCCCTCAGCCCAGCCTGCATGCTCTCCAAGCCGGGACCCCTTGGGGGATGTCCGACTGCCGGCAGTTGGTATCTCTCTCGCAGTCTAGGACTGCTGGCTCCTAAACACTTGCCTACCTGCCTGCCTGATCACCCCTAACCGCCTCTGCCTGCCAGCCTGATCACTCCCTAACTGCTTCCCTGCTGGCCTGATCGCCCCCTTACTGCCCTCCCCTGCTGGCCTGATCGCCACTAACTGCCCTCACCTGCTGGCCTGATACCCCTAACTACTCTCCCCTGCTGGCCTGAAAGCCCCTAACTGCCTCTGCCTCAGCCCCACCATCATGGCTTTGTCTGGAAGGACGTCCGGTCTAATTAGCGTATTACCCACTTATTAGTATAGAGGCCTGGTGCATGGGTGGGGCCCAGTTGGTCTGCCCTGAAGGGGGGCCCGGATCTGGGTGGGGATCCCTTTGGGGGGTGGGGCTGGCCTGGGCGAGGAGCTGTGGGCAGTTTGCAGGCTGGCCCCTCCCCTCTGACAGCTGTCGGTCTGTTCCATGTATCCATGCCCCTGTTTCTATTTTGTTACTCAGTTTATTTTGTTCAGTACATCACACATATAAGTTAGATCATAAGGTATTTGTGTTCCCAGACTGGCTTATTTCATTTAGCATAATGCTCTCCAGGTCCGTCTTTGCTTTTTAAATTGTAGATAATTATATTTATTTGCCTCATTTGATAACTTGAATTTTTATTAGATTACTTATTTTTATTCGTGTTTATGGGCTGTTCCTTTGTACTTTGTGATACCAAGGAATTACTTCCTAAAGCAAAAGACTTTAACAACCTAAAAAGTTCTACAGTAGGAATTAGCAAACCACAACCCACTTGCAGTTTATTTTTATGTAGCCTACAATTTAAGAATGGTTTTTACATTTTAAAATGGTTGAAAAAAACAGAGTATGTGACACAAGTTATATATATTATATACATATACTAGAAGCCCGGTGCACGAAATTCGTGCACAGCGGGGGTTGTCCCTCAGCCCAGCCTGTACCCTCTCCAATCTGGGACTCCTGGAGGGATGTCCAACTGCCCGTTTAGGCCCGATCCCACCAGGATTGGGCCTAAATGGGCAGTCGGACATCCCTCTCACAATCCAGGACTGCTGGCTCCCAACTGCTTGCCTGCCTGCCTTCCTGATTGCCCCTAACCGCTTCTGCCTGCCAGCCTGATCACCCCCTAACCACTCCGCTGCCAGCCTGGTTGATGCTTAACTGCTCCCCTGCCTGTTTGCCCCCAACTTCCCTCCTCTGCCAGCCTGGTCACCCCTAACTGCCCTCTCTTGCAGGGTTGATCACCTCAACTGCCCTCCCTTGCAAGCCTGGTCCCTCTCAACTGCCCTCCCTTGCAGGCCTGGTCCCTCACAACTGCCCTCCCTTGCAGGCCGGGTGCCTCCCAACTGCCCTCCCCTGCTGGCCATCTTGTAGTGGCCATCTTGTGCCACATGGGGGAAGGATCTTTGACCACATGGGGGCAACTATATTGTGTGTTGCAGTGATGATCAATCTGTTATTAGATACTCTTTTATTAGATAGGATAGAGGCCTGGTGCACGGGTGGGGGAAAGCTGGTTTGCCCTGAAGGGTGTCCCGTATCAGGGTGGGGTTCCCTTGGGGCGTGGGGCGGCCTGAGCGAGGGGCCTGTGGTGGTTTGCAGGCCGGCCACGCCCCCTGGCAACCCAAGCGGAGACCTGGTATCTGGAATTTATTTTCCTTCTACAATTGAAACTTTGTAGCCTAGAGTGGAGCCAAGCCTAGGGCTCCCTCGGAGGCGGCAGCCATTTGTGTTGGGGTTATAATTGAAACTTTGTTGCTTTAAGCGGGTGGGCCCAGCCAGGGTGTGTGGAAAGCTTTGCTTCCCCTGTTGCCGCCAGCAACCCTGGCCTGCTCTCTCAAGCTCCATTCTGCCGCCATTTGTTTGAATTTGTTTACCTTCTATAATTGAGACTTTGTAGCTTGAGTGGAGGCTTAGGCCTGCAACGGCTATGGAAAGCTTGGCTTGCTCTGTTACCTGGGAAACCTTGCTCTCTGTGGCTGTAGCCATCTTGGATTGGGGTTAATTTGCGTACTCGCCCTGATTGGCTGGTGGGCGTGGCTTATGTAGCAGAGTGATGGTTAATTTGCATATTACCATTTTATTAGAGAGGATATATATATATATATATATATATATATATATATATATACACATATATTATACAAAGTGTAAAAATATTTATTATCTGGTTCTTACAAAAACAGTTAACTCTTGTCTGGCCCTTTATTACCTGTCTGACCTCATTACTAGTGTGCTGTTTCTCCATCCACTTCATTCTCATTGAGAGTTTTGTACTTGCTATTTCCTCTGTGGAACACTTCCCTCAATACGAATGTTTGCTTAAATGTGAACTTCATAGTGTGCCTTTTCCTGGACACTTTATTTAAACCTGCCTTCTTACCTCCCATCCTCACTCTCCTGTCTCCTTTCCTCTTTTATTTTTTCCCATTGGACTTATTACTTATTGACATTCTGTATATTTTACTTCTATTCTCTATATTTCCCATAGACTGTAATCTCAGTAAGGACTGAGATTTCTGTCTGTTTTGTTCACTGCTGTATTCCCAAAGATAGTATCTAGCACATACAAGCTTTCATAAAATATTTGTTAAATTAATGGTAATAGAGTTATTCTAAGAACTAACATAAAAAAAAAGAGCTTTCTCTTAAAGCACTTTAATGCAGTAAACTGAGTAACTGCTATGACACAGGTCTTGTTAACATCTGTGGAGATATACAAAATAAGGTTCTTGCCCTAGAGGAGGTCAGTGTGATAGTGAGAACAAATATGAAAATAAATGAAATTAAATGTAAGATAGGACTAAGTATCATGTTATTTCCTTGTAATTAAAATATATTGAATTGATAATTTAAAATATTTTTTGAGAAGTTAAAAGTGCTTATATAAATCCCTACATTGTTAATGATTTTACATTTTTACATTGATACCTGTTTTCTTTTTTATTATGGCTTATTTTCTGTAGGCTGTTAGGAAATGCAATTAATAAAAATAATATTCTTCTTAATAGCAGCTTCGAAATAATCCAAAAACATTTTAATTAGATACAATATGTAAAACTATTATTATTTTATTTTTATTTTAGTTGGCAGGTATAATATGAAATTCTTATTTTTTTTAAAATATATTTTATTGATTTTTTACAGAGAGGAAGAGAGAGGGATAGAGAGCTAGAAACATCGATGAGAGAGAAACATCGATCAGCTGCCTCCTGCACACCCCCCACTGGGGATGTGCCCGCAACCAAGGTACATGCCCTTGACCGGAATCGAACCCGGGACCTTTGAGTCCGCAGGCTGACGCTCTATCCACTGAGCCAAACCGGTCTCGGCGAAATTCTTATTTTTAAGCCCAGTTAGATACTTAAGTAATATTATGAGATTTTTATATTTTAATTTTTATATTAACTGAATGTGAATGGAATTATTCTTGGGATGGTAGCAGGAAAGGGAGAGACTGTGTGTGTGCACAATGTATATATTCTCTCTATGTAGCATTTTAATATAATATAGATGTTTATGTATAATACTAGAGGCCCGGTGCACGAAATTCGTGCACTGGGGAGGGTGTCTCTCAGCCCAGCTTGTACCCTCTCTAATATGGGACCCCTCGGGGGATGTCCAACTGCAGGTTTAGGCCCGATCCCTGTGGAATCGGGCCTAAACCTGCAGTTGGACATCCCTCTCACAATCCGGGACCGCTGGCTCCTAACCGCTCACCTACCTGCCTGATTGCCCCCTAACTGCTCCCTTGCTGGCCTGATTTCCCCCTAACTGCTCCTCTGCAGGCCTGATTGCCCCCAAATACCCTCCCCTCCTGGCCTGATCACCCCCAAGGCTTTTATTAGTATAGATATGACCCTGCACAGAAAATTTTACTAACCCTGCTTTACAATAAGGGCTTGACGATTGAATCATTAGGACCAGACACCAAGATTTCTTTCTTTGAATAGTGGAGGGAATACTTACCTTGTCTTTAAGTTGCCCGGAAATTAAAATGAGATAATGACTTAGAAAAGTATAAAAGCACCATATAAAGACAACTGGCTTTTTAATGAAGTGGCAAAATGAAAAACACTTTTTATTCTCCCCTTCCTTCCTTTACAGCTTTTATTTAAACTTTGAAATTTATAAAAATTTCACTCCAATTTTCATTTCTTTACATTCAACATTATTTTGTATTGGTTTCAGGTTTTATATTAGTTACAGAATAGTGGTTAGACAATCATATACTTTACAAAGTGTTCCCCGATATTTCTAGTACCCACCTGGCATCATACCATCATTACAACACTATTGACTATATTCCCTATTTAAGTGACAATGGGTTTACAGGTTCCTTTCAGTCTTTCTTTTGTGTTGCTTGTCCTTCCTTTTTTTTCTCATTTCTTCCCTCATTTTCTTTATATAGTATCTCAATTGGCCATCAAAGCTCAGTGAAGGCACTGGGACACGCTTCATCCATTTTACAGACCAGGAAACTGAGGCCAATTCCAGTTGGCTGTGGAACTTGACTCAGCACACAGGAAGCCCTCAGAGCCATGCTCTTTGCGCTTCCTAAGGGGCAGAGGCCCAGCAAACAGAACAAACCTTCCAGTCAGGCTTCTGAGCCTCTTTCTCAAGCACCTCTTCATTGCGGATGCTCCACATTCTTTCCTCTCCCCCCATTCTTTACTGCCCCCCCTTCTCCAAAGCAGGTGGAAGGCTTCGCACTCACTGCCTAGGCATGCTCTGCTATGGGGCAGGGTGTAGTGAGCTTGCTTTTGGGTCAAGGCAGGAGCAGGAGTCACTGCCTCTGAAGTGTGAAGGCCGCCTGAGCGAGGCCCATTAGCACTGGGAGCTTCTCTGAATCGCATCAGTCAGTCCAGTACCCTGCAGTGCAGCACCCCTCCACTGAGGTGGCACCACCCCTCAACCCCCCCCTCAGACCCCCGGGAGCGGCTGGATGCGCCCGGCCACGCCCCCCCAGGGTGTCGATCGCCCCAGGGACCCCCCGGGAGCTGCTGCATGGGCCCGGCCACGCCCCCCCGGGGTGCCGATCGCTGCAGGCACCACGGGAGCGGCTGCATGGGCCCGGCCACGCCCCCCCGGGGTGCCGATCGCTGCAGGCACCACGGGAGCGGCTGCATGGGCCCGGCCACGCCCCCCGGGGTGCCGATCGCCCCAGGCACCCCCGGGAGCGGCTGCATGGGCCCAGCCACGCCCCCCCCCCGGGGTGCCGATCGCCCCAGGGACCCCCGGAACTAAGAGGACTGGGCGCCGCCATCTTGATCTTCTCAACGGCCAGATAGGCCACCCGGAGTCCCGCCCCCCAGCCTCCCGCCGGCCCAATTGTGGGCATAGCGGAGGTGCGGTCAATTTGCATGTTTCTCTATTATAAGGTAGGATATACTTTAGCAATATCATTTTGCTCCTTAATACACATGAGCCAAATTTTATTTTTAGTATATATTTCTTTAAACTTGACTATAATAGCATTCTGTTTGTTCTTTGTGGGATATTTTTATAGTAGGATAACATATTTCACTAGCATTACTTATCTTTTTGACAAAGCAAAGCATCAGTAGAAGTATAGTCTCTGACAAAAATATAGTTTCTAGATAGAGTTGGAATAA
The DNA here is from genome assembly GCF_951640355.1 of Cnephaeus nilssonii. Classification (NCBI taxonomy): domain Eukaryota; kingdom Metazoa; phylum Chordata; class Mammalia; order Chiroptera; family Vespertilionidae; genus Cnephaeus; species Cnephaeus nilssonii. Next base: position 91,524,766 of record NC_137077.1, read on the forward strand.
GTTTTGAAGAAGACAAAGAAGGTTAATTTTTCCCCCTGTTAATTTTGTTAGGTGTTTGAAAGATAAGGAAGGCATTTATTTCTCAGTGTTTACATGATTTGGGGATATTAAACAAACTATATTTTCTTTCTGAGACATATTTTAGGTAGATTTGTCAGTAGAGGAGATACGCTTGGTTTCCTTTTTATGCATTTGTTCAACAAATATTTAATGAGCATCTATCTATACATCATGAGGAACTATGTTAGAAATTGTGAGCTACAAAAATATATAAAACATGGACCTTAAACTCTAGGAAGGCATTTTTATAGTTACAAGAAAACATGAAAGTGGACATTCTAATGAGGGGGACAAATTAACATGTCATTAGATACATTTAGTTAAAGTATGTAGGCGTTTTGGGGGTGATGGTGTTAGTAGTAGTTAAGACCTAGCAGATTTACCAAAATTTGAGTTTGGATTTTAAGAGACAGGCGGAGTGAACAATAACAAATAAATAGGAGCAGGGCCTGCCAGGCATCCTATATAATAAAAGGGTAATATGCAAATTGACCCTAATGGCGGAACACTCAAGAACAACTTGTTGCTATGACGCGCACTGACCATCAGGGGGCAGATGCCCAACGCAAGATCTGCCCCCGCCCCAGCCTCCGGTGGTCAGTGTCCTCCCACAGGGGGAACTCAGCTCAGCCACAAGCCGGGCTTATGGCTGTGTGCACAGCTGTGCGGCAGGAGCTTCTCCTGCCTCCTTTGCATGCGCTAAGGATGTCCTACTGCAGCTTAGGTCTACTCCCCACTGGGAGCAGGCCTAAGTCGTCAGTTGGACATCCCCCAAGGGCTCCCATGCTGCCAGAGAGATGTCTGACTGCCAGCTTAGGCTCCATCCCTTGGGGAGTGGGACTAAGCCGGCAGGTGCACATCCCCCGAGGTTTCCCGGGGTGCATGAAGGCGCAGGCTGGACTGTGGGACCCACCCCCCACACCACCCCGAGTGCATGAATTTTCATGCACCGGGCCTCTAGTAGACCAGTGCTTCTTAAATTTTAGTGTGCATTTATATCACCTGGAGATCTTGTTAAAATGCAGGTTCTGACTTAGTAGATATGGTGTGAGCCTGAGAATTCTGTATTTTTAGCAAGCTCCTAGGTCAGTGGTCGGCAAACTCATTAGTCAGCAGAGCTAAATATCAACAGTACAATGATTGAAATTTCTTTTGAGAGCTGAAAACCGACTTCTGCGCATGGGCCACAAAGTTTCAATAGCTCTGTACATGCGCGCCCGCACGTGGTATTTTGTGGAAGAGCCACACTCAAGGGGCCAAAGAGCCGCATGTGGCTCTCGAGCCACAGTTTGCCGACCACTGTCCTAGGTGCTGCTGATGAGGTGAGTTCAAGGTGGACCACATTTTATAAAACTTCTTGTGGCAGAAAGCAGTAGAAATTGAACTGTTTCCTTTTTCATCTTTGCTTTTCTCTCTTCTTACACTGAAATTTATTCATATCTGTGTGGAGAGAGTAAAAATCTATTAATCATTTCATTGTTTATTATAATACTTTGGAACTCATAAATTGAACATCTGATTTTAAAGAATTAATTCATTTATGAATTTCTTTCATTTCTTCTCTTTTCTTGCTTAAAGAATAATAAAAGATGTAAGTTCATTTTGAATTTAACTCTAATTAATTAATTCAGGTACAAAGGCAGTCTGAGAGAGTTAAAAAATCTATACTAAACCATTAAGTGCTTTTCTTTCTGGTAGCACTTTAAAGTATGGATTTACTAACTTGTATGGTTTTTTTTATAAACTCAGATTTAAATCAAATTACATATTGATCTATTTATAAGTGAAGAGAAGGAAAGCCTATGTTTCACAGATTCTAATGTCACAGAATACTTATTCCTGAATATATATTCAAGAAACGCCCCCTCTCATTTTTAATAACATGTTTTGATGATATTGCTTTTTGTGTCCTTTCCCTGAGAAAGGGTATTAGTGAGGCAAGAAAGTTGTGTATGCATCTGTTCCAGTTAATTTGTGAGTTCAGGACTATACATGCATTCATGCTCGCATGTGCACACCACAATGCAAGAAGGTGGGGAAGAAAGCCAGTAGGAAAGGGATTGTTTTAATATTTCACAACTGTCTATACTTCCTTGGTTGCCTGACTTAGATAAAATAATTTTATTTTCATATTTAATTATCCTTTAGTTTGGGGAATAAAAATATAGAACTGATAGCTGCAAAATTAAGTTAAAGAAAGGAAATTGAAAATATGAATAAAAAATTAAAGACCAAAAATAAATAAATAAGGGAAACTCAAATGTGCCTTACCAGACTACTTTCTATCTAGTCTAATATAGATAAAGACCATATTTTGAGATACAACCATATCTCATTTTTTAAAAAATCTTAAAATATGTGAACAATATTTTATGTCAGTTGTAGAAAATTTAGGAACTAGTAAAAAAAAAAACATAAAGAGAAAAGTTCAACTATCCCCAAGTTTTCCTTTTTAATTTTTTATTATTTTCCTTGATTATGCATGTGCATACTTGGATATACAGGGAGGGGCAAAAAGTAGGTTACAGTTGTGAGTGTGCACAGTTTATTCCTGTATTATTAATTTTTGTATTATTTTCCATGTGAACAACTGTAAACCTCCTTTTGCCTCACCCTGCATATGCTTAGGAGCATGCCCTATATTTAGATTGATATTCTATATTTTTTACTTAGCATTTTATTATGTCTTTTTGGAGTTGATGGAGGTAAGCATTAAAATTATGTGCCCAATATTGTGAAGGTCAAAATAAAATTTTTAAATATACAAGTGGTACGGTGGTTGAGATAGGATAGGAGCTGTGGATTTTTTAATTCTATTTCCTGAAACACAACAAAAATACCCTGACCTAGCCTTGCCAGTGTGGCTTGGTTGGGCATCATCTTGTGCACTGAAAGGTCAGGGCAGATGCCCAGGTTGCTGGCTTGATGCCTAGTATGAGGTGTGCAGGGGGCAGCCGATTGATGTTTCACTCACATTGATGTTTCTCTCTCTCCCTCTCTTTTTCTTTCTCTCTAAAGAAGTCAATAAGCCCAGCCCATGTGACTCAGTGGTTGAGGGTCCACCTATGAACCAGGAGGTCACGGTTCGATTCCTGGTTGGGGGCACATGCCTTGGTTGTAGGCTCAATCCCCAGTAGGGGGTGTGCAGGAGGCAGCCAGTCGATGATTCTAATTATTGATGTTTCTCTCTCTTTCCCTCTCCCTTCCTCTTTGAAATCAATAAAATATTTAAAATAAATCTTACCTTATAATAGAGAAACATGCAAATTGACCGCACCTCCGCTATGCCCACGATTGGGCCGGCAGGAGGCTGGGGGCGGGACTCTGGGTGGCATATCCGCCATTGAGAAGATCAAGATGGCGGTGCCCAGTGGCCGGGCCCATGCCTCCGCTCCCAGGGGTGCCTGGGGCGATGGGCACCCCGGGGGGGCGTGGCCGGGCCCATGCCGCCGCTCCCGGGGGTGCCTGGGGCGATGGGCACCCCGGGGGGGCGTGGCTGGGCCCATGCCGCTGCTCCCGGGGGTGCCTGGGGCGATCGGCACCCCGGGGGGCATGGCCGGGCCCTTGCCGCCGCTCCCCCGGGTGCCTGGGGCGATCGGCACCCCGGGGGGGCGTGGCCGGGCCCATCGGCACCCCGGGGGTGTGTGGCCGGACCCATGCCGCCACTCCCCGGGGTGCCTGGGGCGATCGGCACCCCGGGGGGCATGGCAGGGCCCATCGGCACTCCGGGGGGGCCTGGCTGGGCCCATGCCGCTGCTCCCGGGGGTGCCTGGGGCGATCGGCACCCCGGGGGGCGTGGCCGGGCCCATGCCGCCACTCCCTGGGGTGCCTGGGGCGATCGGCCACCCGGGGGGGCGTGGCCCGCCCCTCCCGCCCCTCCCGGGGGTCCTGGGGGCGATCGGCCACCAGGGGGGCGTGGCCCGGCCCCTCCCGCCCCTCCCGGGGGTCCCGGGGGGCAATCGGCCCCCCGGGGGGGCGTGGCCGGCCCCTCCCGCCCCTCCCGGGGGTCCGGGGGTGGATCGGCCACCTGGGGGGCGTGGCCCGGCCCCTCTCGCCTCTCATGGGGGTCCCAGGGGCCGAGGCTTTCCGGGCCTTGGGCACCAGCGGGGAGCCTGCACCGATTGCAGGAAACCACTGGGGGTCGGCTCCTGTGATCGGTAGCAGGGACGCTGGGTGCAGCGAGCCCAAGGCCAGGAAAGCCTGGGGCGGAGGCTTTCCCGGCCTTGGGCACCAGTGGGCAGCCTGCACTGATTGCCGGAAACCACTGGGAGTCGGCTCCTGCGATCCTTAGCAGGGATGTTGGGTGCCGCCGAGCCCAAGGCCACCGCCCGGGGCCAAGCCCCGACCCTGAAAAAGGCAGAAGGCGGTGGCCACAGCCAAGGCCTGGGTCCCTGGTGCCAGCAGAAAACTGGTGCAGGCAGCCAGGTGAATGAAGGTCTATTGCACGAATCTTCGTGCAAACGGGCTACTAGTAGATAAATAAAAATACCCTGACCTAGTTCTATGACTTGGGGGTAAAGATCTGGAAACAGCTTAAGTGCCCATTAATAGATGAGTGGATAAAAAAGTTGTGGTACATTTACATAATGAAATACTATATAGCTGTAAAAAAGAAGGAACTCTTAACCTTGTAGACAGCATGGATGGACCTAGAGACTAGTATGCTAAGCAAAATAAGTCAAAATAGTTAGGCTCAGTGGATAGAGCGTCGGCCCGCGGACTGAAGAAGGGTCTCGGATTCGATTTCGGTCAAGGACATGTACCTTGGTTGTGGGCTCTATCCCCAATAGGGGGCGTGCAGGAGGCAGCTGACCGATGTTTCTCTCTCATCGATGTTTCTAACTATCCCTCTCCCTTCCTCTCTGTAAAAATCAATAAAATATATATATTTAAAATAAAGAACAAAATAGGTTCAGAGAAATGGATGCATGGAACAGAATAACAGATCTCAGTGTGTGGGGCAGAAAGGGCAGGAGGAGATTAACCAAGGAACATATATACATAACATGGACTCAGACCATAGTATGGGGTGGGGCGGGGGTTGGGTGGAATGGGGCAAAAAGGGAGAAAATGAAAGACATCTGTAATACTGTCAACAATTAAAATTTTTTTTCTTCAGCTAACTAAAAAAAAAAAGGAGCAAAAAGTTACTTATTCTCAGATAGAATTATGGTAAAATGTACTGAAGAATGAAATTGACTTTGATTGGATCAAAAGTTTAGCCTATAACATCTGCCTTTTACCAAAAAATAGTCAAGTGGTTTTAATTAGGTTTCTTACTCCATGTGTCCTATTGCTTGAAATAACCAAGCTGCTCTACAGATGTTAATGGTTGCCAGCATCGGATGGAATAATTCACAGATGCAAGGTGAAAAGAATTTGCACACCATTAATTTTTTTTTCTGCCTTAAAACAGAGAGCAAAATCTTTGTATGGAATAAGCCATTGTTATCAGAAATTTAATTTTGAAAAAGAGCAGTTGACTCATGAACACACAATTTTGTCTTTGTCTTTTCTGAACAAAGATCTCAATCTGTTTTTTCTGTTAGTTGATATCATTGATATAAGATTAATAAAATTAGAAATATTAGCACAGGAAATTATGCAGTGAGGAGATTAAAATATAGACATTAATTCCATTTGTATTTCTCTCAGTGGTAACTGGTTTTATTATATTTCCTGTGGCTGAATCTTTCTGTAGATACACTTAAGATGGCAGAAAGTAAAAATCTGAATTGTGACCTTTTAATAGTATATTAGTGTCACTTCCATCAGACAGTGACTTTTTATCTTATCGTCTATGCCATCAATTTACTATTTAATTTTGAATAATTTCTTATAATTAAAATTCTATGCTGAAGAAGTATTTAGAACTTATATATATAAAACTTTTTTTTGTCCAAAGATATACTTATATCCAAATTATCGAAAAGAAAATGTGTTTTTAAAACCTTTTATAGAGGATTTCAGTTTTGTTTTTGACAATATTATTAACTATATTCTCTGAGAAACCTTTATTACATGGAACAATAAAAATGCCAGATTTTTTCATTAATTTTATAAATGTATGGTTGAGTGTGAAGGAAATAAATTTTAGAGGTAAATATCATGCAAAATATATAATAGGGTTTATTTCATGATAAAATAGGTTGAACATTAGAAAATCTCAAAAGTCTGTCAATAAATTCAGCATTCATTTACCACTAAAATAGTAGACACTTTTGGCAGGCAAGGACTAGGTAAAAAGTTTCCAAAGAAAAAACTACAGCAAATACCAGTCAGTGGTGAAATGTAAAAGTCACTTTCTTTAGAATCAGGAGAAAGACAAAAGTATACCCACGCTCACTACTTACTTTCATCATAGTTCTGGAATTTCTAGCAAGTTCAATAAGACAAGAAAAAAGAAAGTGTAAATATTAAAAATTAATTATTATGTATTATATTTCTACATAGAAAACCCAAAAGAATCCACAGAAAAAGTATTAGAATTGGCAGGAGCATTTACCAAGTTTGCCAGATATAAAACCCATATACAGAAATCAAGTGCATATCTATATGCCAACAAGAAAACATTAGAAAATTTAATTTAAAAATGTCATTGAAATAATGTTTTCAGGTAAAGATCATTAGTGCATGGAACCATTAGATCAAAGTTGATGAAAGGGTGAACCTAACACACAGAATAGACCAGGCTGTCACTACCTTCATTCTGATTATTCTTCACTAATGAATAAATAATCAGTGTGGAAACACCATTATTTTGTATTTTGACCTAAAATCTTGAAACTGAATCTGTTTAAAGCTAATTTTCAATATCTAAGAAAGAAAAAGCATGAGGTAAAGAAACAAACGACACCATGAAGAAACAAATAGACATTCCAAAATTTGAGTCATTTTACAGAACTCACATTCTTTAACAAATCAGTGGTATTAAAAACAGGAGAGGGGAGGAGGTGAGGGACTTTTCTCTAGATTAATAGAGACTTGAAAGATTTGACAAATACAGTGCTATGGATTGTGTTGCAAATCTTTTGGATTCTGATTCAAATGAGCCAGTTTTTTTAAAAAAAAGTTTTGTAGAAAACTGGAGAAATTTGCATATAGACTAGATATTAAATGATAATAAGGAATTAAATGTTAATTTTGTTAGTATTTACATTGTTGAAAAGTACTTTTTTAAGAGTGACACAATGTCTGGAACTTAAAATGACAACAAAACATATAAGGTACCTATGAATAAAATAAATACTGGTCTTTTATTGAGGATATTCTAACACTTTGTTGAAAGGCTTATAAGGAGAACTAAATAACTGGAGAAAGGTGCCATGTTAATGAACTGAAACACTCAAGAGCATGAAAGTGTCAGTTTTTCCCAAATTGATAAATAGATTTGGTACAATTTCAATCAAAATCCCGAAAGGCTGCTTTGGATTTTGGTTACTCTGGTTGGTTGATTGACTGGTTTAGTGGAACTTGACAAGCTATTTGTGACATTTATAGAAGTGTTAAGGGGCAAGAATAACCAAGACAGTCCTGAAAAAGAACAGGTAGGCAGCTTTACTTTACTAAATATTAAGACTTCTTATAAAGTAACTAGAGGCCCGGTGCACGAAATTCGTGCACGGAGGGGGGTTGTCCCTCAGCCCAGCCTGTACCCTCTCCAATATGGGACCCCTCGAGGGATGTCCGACTGCCCGTTTAGGCCCGATCCCACCAGGCAGTCGGACATCCCTCTCACAATCCAGGACTGCTGGCTCCCAACTGCTTGCCTGCCTGCCTTCCTGATTGCCCCTAACCGCTTCTGCCTGCCAGCCTGATCACCCCCTAAACCACTCTGCTGCCAGCCTGTTTGCCCCCAACTTCCCTCCTCTGCCGGCCTGGTCACCCCTAACTGCCCTCTCCTGCAGGGTTGATCACCTCCAACTGCCCTCCCTTGCAGGCTTGGTCCCTCTCAACTGCCCTCCCTTGCAGGTCGGGTGCCTCCCAACTGCCCTCTCCTGCTGGCCATCTTGTGGTGGCCATCTTGTGTCCACATGGGGGCAGGATCTTTGACCACATGGGGGCAGCTGTATTGTGTGTTGCAGTGATGATCAATCTGTATATTACTCTCTTATTAGATAGGATAGAGGCCTGGTACAGGGGTGAGGGACAGCTGGTTTGCCCTGAAGGGTGTCCCGGATCAGGTGGGGGTTCCCTTGGGGCGTGGGGCAGCCTGAGCGAGGGGCCTGTGGTGGTTTGCACAGGGGTGGCAACCCAAGCGGAGGCCCTGGTGTCTGGAATTTATTTTTATTCTACAATTGAAACTTTGTAGCCTGGAGCGGAGCCAAGCCTGGGGCTCCCTCCAGGCCGGCAGCCATTTCTGTTGGGGTTATAATTGAAACTTTGTTGCCTTAAGCGGGTGGGCCTGGCCAGGGTGTGCGGAAAGCTTTGCTTCCCCTGTTGCCGGCAGCAACCCTGGCCTGCTCTCTCAAGCTCCATTCTGCCGCCATTTCTGTTTGAATTTGTTTACCTTCTATAATTGAAACTTTGTAGCTTGAGTGGAGGCTTAGGCCTGGCAAGGGCAGGCGGAAAGCTTGGCTTCCTCTGTTACCTAGGAAACCTTGCTCTCTGTGGCTGTAGCCATCTTGGTTTGGGTTAATTTGCATGCTCGCTCTGATTAGATGGTGGGCGTGGCTTGTGGGTGTGTCGGAGGTATGGTCAATTTGCATATTTGTCTATTATTAGGTAGGATTATATAGTAATTAAGGTATTACAGATTTGATGCAGAAATATACAAAAATATCAGAGTAGAGAGCCACACAATAGGTACACATGTATATAGAGATTTTTTTTTTATTGTTTAAAGTTTTACATATGTCTCCTTTTTACCCCCGATTGACCGTTGCCGTGCCCCCCCACCAATCCCCGCAGCCATTCCCACCCCGGGTAAGCCCCCACCATTGGTTATGCTAATATGCATGCATGCAAGTCCTTTGGTTGCTCTCTAATCCTCCCACCTCCCCTGCCATTTGTCTCTGGATCTATTTTTGTACATCAAATTATCTTGATCATTATATCCCCACACTAGAAGCCCGATGCAAAAGATTTGTGCTAGAATGGGCTTTCCTTTCCCTGGCTGCCAGCATTGTCTTTCCACTCCGGCCCAGCCCCTTTCCGCTCAGGCCCGGAGCCGCCTCTTTCCTCTCCGGGAGCCTCCTCTTTCTGCTCTGGCCCCTCCTTCCCACAGCTGCCAGAGGCCCTGAGAGACCAGGAGTGGGGCAGAACGCCTGCATTGTTGCCATGGCGACGATGCAAGCATCCCGTCACTCAGCAGCTGAGTATGCAAATTAACTGCCATCTTTGTTGGGATATCACTCCTGATTGTCTGGTGGCGTAGCAGAGGTATGGTCAATTTACATGTTTGTCTATTAGGTAAGACTAGAGGCCTGGTGCACGAAATTCGTGCACGGGGGGAGGGGGGTTGTGTCCCTCAGCCCAGCTTGCACCCTCTTCAATCTGGAACTCCTCAAGGGATGTCTGACTGCCCGTTTAGGCCTGATCCAGGTAGAATCGGACCTATACGGGCAGTCGGACATCCCTCTCACAATCCAGGACGGCTGGCTCCCACCTGCTTGCCTGCTTGCCTTCCTGATTGCCCCTAAACGCTTCTGCCTGCCAACCTGATCACCCCCTAACCACTCCCCTGACAGCCTGATTGATGCCTAACTGCTCCTCTGCCAGGCTGATTGCCCCTAACTGCCCTCCCCTGCAGGCCTGGTCAAACCTAACTGCCCTTCCATGCAGGCCTGGTCACCCCTAACTGCTCTCCCCTGCAGGCCTGGGTCCCCCCCAACTACCCTTCCCTGTAGGTCCGGTCACCCCCAACTTCCCTCCTCTGTCGACCTGATCACCCCTAACTGCCCTCCCCTGCTGGCTTGATCACCCCCAACTGCCCTCCCTTGCAGGCCTGATCCCACCCAACTGCCCTCCCCTGCTGGCCTGATCGCCCACGACTGCCCTCCCTTGCACACCTGGTCCCTCCCAACTGCCCTCCCCTGCTGGCCATCTTGTGGTGGCCATCTTGTGTCCACATGCAGGCAGCCATCTTTGACCACATGGGGGCAGCCATCTTGTTTGTTGGTCAATTTGCATATTACTCTTTTATTAGATAGGATAGAGGCCTGGTGCATGAGTGGGGGCCGGCTGGTTTGCCCTGAAGGGTGTCCTGGATCAGGGTGGGGGTTCCCTTGGGGCGTGGGGCGGCTTGGGTAAGGGGCCTGTGGTGGTTTGCAGGCTGGCCATGCCCCCCGGTGACCCAAGCTGAGGCCCTGGTATCTGGGGTTTATTTATCTTCTATAATTGAAACTTTGTAGCGGAGGCCAAGGCAGGCCAGGGCTGTGGGAGCTTGGCTTCCTCCATCGCCGGGGGCAACTCAAGCCTCTTGCTCTCTCCAGCTCCGTGGCTGCTGCCATTTTTGTTGGGATTTATTTATCTTCTATAATTGAAACTTTGTAGCCTTGAGTGTAGGCCTGGGCTGGCCAGGGCGGCTTCCTCATTGCCGGGGAAACAACAAGCCTCCTGCTTGCTGCAGCTCCTTGGCCGCAACCATCTTGGTTGGGTTAATTTGCATACTCGCTCCTGATTGGCTGGTGGGCTTGGCTTGTGGGTATAGCGGAGGTACAGTCAATTTGCATATTACTCTTTTATTAGATAGGATATGAGTGAGATCATGTGATATTTCTCTTTCTCTGACTCGCTTATTTCGCTTAGCATAATGCTCTCCAGTTCCATCCATACTGTTGCAAATGGTAAAACTTCCTTCTTTTTGATAGTGGCGTAGTATTCCATTGTGTAGAGGTACCACAGTTCTTTAATCCACTCATCTACTGATGGGCACTTAGGTTGTTTCCAAATCTTAGCTATTGTAAATTGTGCTCTATGAACATGGGGGTGCATATATCCTTTCTGATTGGTGTTTCTGGTTTCTTGGGAAATAGTCCTAGAAGTGAGATTACTGGGTCAAATGGGCGTTCTATTTTTAACTTTTTGAGGAAACTCCATACTGTCTTCCACAGTGGCTGCACCAGTCTGCATTCCCACCAGCAGTGCAGGAGGGTTCCTTTTTCTCCACATCCTTGCCAGCACTTGTTGTTTGTTGCTTTGTTGATGATAGCCATTCTGACAGGTGTGAGATGGTACCTCATTGTCGTTTTGATTTGCATCTCTCAGATGATTAGTGACTTTGAGCATGTTTTCATATGTCTCTTGGCCTTCTGTATGTCCTCTTTCAAAAAGTGTCTACATAGGTCCTTTGCCCACTTTTTGATTGGATGTTTATCTTCCTTTTGTTAAGTTGTATGAGTTCTCTGTAAATTTTGGAGATTAAACCCTTATCTGAAATAACATTGGCAAACACACTGAGTGGCCAGATTATTATGATCTCTGAACGCATAATAATCTGGCCACGGTGCATGAATTCGTGCATGGGTGGGGTCCGGCCAGCCTGGCCATGGGGAGGGGACATGGGCGGTTAGCTGGCCTGCCTGCTGTTCGAACTCCTGGTCGAGGGGATAATTTGCATATTAGCCTTTTATTATATAGGATATACACTGAGTGGCCAGATTATTATGCGTTCTGAGATCATAATAATCTGGCCACTCAGTGTATGTTCTCCCATGCAGTGGGCTTTCTTGTTGTTTTGTTGATGGTTTCTTTTGCTGTGCAGAAGCTTTTTATTTTGACCTAGTCCCGTTTGTTTATTTTCTCCTTAGTCTCTATTGCCCTAGGAGATGTGTCTGTAAAGATACTGCTATGACATATGTCTGCTTTTTTGTGCCTGTGGAGTCTTGTAGGATTTGTATGATTTCCCAGCTTACATTTAAGTCCTTTAGCCATATTGACTTTGTTTTTGTGTATGGTGTAAGTTGGTGATCTAGTTTCATTTTTTTTGCATGTATCTGTCCAAATTTCCTAGCACCATTTATTAAAGAGACTGTCTTGACTCCATTGTATACTCTTTCCTCCTTTGTCAAATATTAATTGAGTATAGTGGTTTGGGTCGATTTCTGGGTTTTCTGTTCTGTTCCATTGGTCTATATGTCTGTCCTTGTGCCAGTACCAGGCAGTTTTGAGAACTGTGGCTTGGTAATATAGCTTGATATCTGGTAATGTGATCCCTCCAACTTTGTTCTTCTTTCTCAGGATTGTTGTGGCTATTTGGGGTCTTTTTTTTATTCCAGATGAATTTTTGGAGAGTTTGTTCTAGATCTTTGAAATATGCCGTTGGTGTTTTAATAGGGATTGCATTGAATGTGTAGATTGCTTTGGGTAGTATGGACATTTTAATGATCTTGAGTCTACCAATCCATGAACATGGTATGTTCTTCCATTTGTTTATGTCTTCCTCTATCTCTTTTTTCAATGTCCTGTTGTTTTCCGAGTACAGGTCTTTTACCTCATTAGTTAAGTTTATTCCTAGGTATCTTAATTTTTTTAGTTCAGTGGTAAATGGGATTTTTTTTTTTTTAGTTTCTCTTTCTGTGAGTTCATTATTGGTGTATAAAAATCCATAGATTTCTGGGTGTTAATTTTGTATCCTGCTACATTGCCGAATTTATTTATTAGTTCTAGTAGTTTTTTGATGGAGTCTTTGGGGTTTTGTATGTACAGTATCATGTCATGTACAAATAAGGACAATTTTACTTCTTCTTTTCCAATGTGGATTTCTTTTATTTCTTCTTGTCTGATCGCTATGGCTAGCACTTTCAGTCTATGTAGAGATTTTATACACGACAGATGTAGCAATGCATATAGGTTATGCTGGACAATTAATTATCAATATATGTCTTCTTACCTCATACCATCCCTGAAAATGAAATTATATCTCTACTTCATACCATATACAACATAAGTTTCAGGTGGATGAATGACTTAAGTGTAAAAGACTAAGTTACAAAATTTTCAGGGAATATCTTTATGAACTTGGGATGGGGAAGATACTGTGAAAAAAAGACAAGATTTCAAACCACAAAGGAGAAGATTGGTACATTGAAAGCATATCATAGTATAAAGCAATCAAAGAAATAATTCATAAACTGTAAGAAAATATTTGTATAGCACATAGCAGATAAAGGATTATGATCCAGGATATATAAAGGATACTTACAAGTCCTTAAGAAAAAGATACCCTTATTGAAAAATGGACAAAGCACATAAGTAGCTATTTTACAGAAGTAGAAACAGGAATGGTCAAATACTACAAGAAAAGATGTTCAGCCTCCGTAGCCAGGAGCATGCATTTTAAAACTATATGACATATTTTTAATTTATATCTACCAGAATGATAAAATTTAGAAAGTCTGATAGTACCAAGTATTAGTGGATATGTAGAAGTGTAACAGATATTGTTTTGCACTACTGGTGCAAGTATAAATTAATATAACTTCTTGGAAAATATTAAACTTGAAGGTATACCTACTATATGACTTAAAGTTCAGTTTGTAGGCCTGTACCTTGGAAAAACTCTTGAACAGGCATACCACAATGTATCTAGCAGCATTGCTTGTAATAGGAATAAATGAAACAACTCAGTTGTTTATCAACTTGGGAATGTGTTAAAACAATTGCCATATATTATTTTATACTGCATTGAAAATGAAGGGATAAAAAACTACATTATACTCATTGATCAGTATGAGTCTCAAAATATATTGAAAAGATGCCCTAACCGGTTTGGCTCAGTGGATAGAGCGTCGGCCTGCAGACTGAAAGGTCCCAGTTTCGATTCCGGTCAAGGGCGTGTACCTTGGTTGCGGGCACATCCCCAGTTGGATGTGTGCAAGAGGCAGCTGATCAATGTTTCTTCCTTATCGATGTTTCTAACTCTCTTTCCCTCTTCCTTCCTCTCTGTAAAAAATCAGTAAAATATATGAAAATATATATATATATATATTGAAAAGAAAAAATAGTTTATTAATAAACTTTATATATAAATTAAAACATGCAAAATAAATGAAGGATTGATATATGCAACAAAACTTTAGTAAAAGCAAGGGGATTTTAAACACAATTTTTAGAATGTAGGATATTCTTAGCTTAGTGTGGAGGCAGTGATATAGGATAGGGAGCTTCAGAAGTAGATATAATGTTCTATTGCTGAAGCTGGGTTCCTACATCTTTATAGCATTATTTTCATTTATATATACATTGAATATTGCTTTTGAAAGTGTGAAAGATTTAATAGTAGAATAAGATTTGTATCACAAAACCTTTCTTAATCAGCTATTCTACTATTTCATAGCATTGATGTCAGGAGATTTTCATGTTTCCAACATAAATCTCTGACTTGGTTTCTTTTTCATTTCAAACTATCTCATGCCCTCCTTTTTTTTTAGGATTTCATTGTGCTTCATAAAGTACATGCTGAAATACATGTTCCTGAAGCATTATTGTTAACAATTTGCTACTATTGGTTGGAGTGCCCTTGAAAGTGTTGGAATCATTTTGCAGCAGTAATTCTTTGTTGGTTTTCAGCTATTCCTTGGTGGCAGTGGTGTAAATCTGTAAATGAACTTTTTTTCTATGCATATATATGAGTAGCTTGATTTTTCTCCTCTCTTATCAACAGGCAAGTGAAAGACCAGAATAAGAAGGTAGCAAATCTGAAGCACAAGGAACAGGTGGAAAAGAAGAAGAGTGCGCAGATGCTAGAGGAGGCTCGGCGAAGGGAGGACAGTCTCAACGACAGCTCCGCACAACTCCAGGTGAGAACAACAGGAGGTTCTGCAAGGCTCTGGTGAAGAGACTTGATCCGGAATTGCATGTTGTTTTTCTCCTCATCTCTAGCCTCCTCTTTTTCCTCTTTCTAACCCTGCTTACTGCCTTCCTCTCAGACCAACTGCTTAGCAATAAAGGAATGGCTTTAAATAGAAAAGGCAAGTTTTATTCCACAGCTTTGTGCCGACACCTCAGCATAGGAGAAAGTTCATCTTGCTTCAAGTTGATCGCACTTAATTGGTAAGTTTTATTTCAATTTGATGAGTGGGTACTGTTTAGCTTTAGGGTGGTCATTGTAACTATTTTGCATTTTTCTTTATTAAAGTGCAATTCTGGTCTTGGTTTGTGTCTATATTTTTAACTTCCTTCTTTTTCTATTCTTCCTTTCTCCCTTTTCTCCCCACCTTCCACTCCTATTTTTCCCTCCCTCTTTATTTCCTTCCTTTTTAAAAATTCAGAGAGCATATTTCACAGTCATGCAAGATGTATAAACTATAATTTTTTACCTCAATGGAGTGATAATTATGTGTGAACCTAATTATTTACAGATTAAGTTAAACAAGGTTCAGTAACATTAGTAGCAGTGACCATATGATAAGTGTCAATTATGTGCCCAGTCCTTGAAACTAGGTCCTTAGCATTTATTATGTCTAACCTTCACAATGATCCAGTGTGCCTGCGATTTTGTGCACATTTTACAGATGAGGAAATGGACTCAGAGAAATCGAATTACTTAACTCATGTACGCACACAGCTGAATGGCTCTGTCATGATTCTGAGACTTCCTGGATCTCTAGCCTGTCTTCCAGTGAGCCAAAGCGGTTTCGGCAGCTCTAGCCTGTCTTAATGAAGGTTTACATTTTAGAGAAGAATACCGTAAACTTGTTAGAAACTTCTGCTGAGACTGTAAAGCCATGGCCAGACTTTTTTCTCTCATTGTAACTTCTAATTGGGTATGATAGAGTGTTTAGGTCACAACTGCATAATTGTGAAATCTTTACTGGAGAGATTTGGAGGCGTTATTATCTAGTATATGGAAGCCATTTTTAGGCTTTCAACATATTCATTTCAGACATTAAAATCCAAATTATTACCTATTTTCATTTCATCTATATATATAAAAGCCTAAGTAACCAGTTGACTGGTCAACCAGTCGCTATGAGGCGCACTGACCACCAGGGGGCAGACACTCAATGCAGGACTGCCCCCTGGTGGTCAGTGCACTCCCATAGCGGGGTGCCACTCAGCTGACCGGGATGAGCTGACTGGGATGAGCTGACTGGGATGAGCTGACTGGGATGGGCGGGGCTGGGATGGGCGGGGCTGGGATGAGCGGGAGTGGCTCCTCCCTGCCACCTGCTGCTTCGCTCACTACTACATCCCTGGGGGATGTTTCAGCTCAATCTCCGCAGGCCATGCTGAGGGACCCCACCGACTGTGCCTCTAGTTTTATATAACTTTTACTGATTATAACATGTATATACCTTATAGAAACAGTATAAATTTCCTCAAATGTACCGACGTTTGAAAAAAAGCAGCATGCCAATTTCCCTTGTCTTTGCTAACAATAATTGAAACTGTCAGTTTTCTCTTCTTTCTTCTGTGTGTGTGTGTGTGTGTGTGTGTGTGTGTGTGTGTATGTTGTCGGGTCTGATGAGTGGGAAACATATAATGTTTGTTTTAATTAATATTTTCATTTGTTGTTTAAGTAATATATATCTTCGATGGGAGCTATTTTCCCATGAAGTTTTTGCTCAGTTTCCCCCATTTTGAGAACATACAAACCTTTTAAAGTTGTTCTAGGCTTCTTTTCTACTTTTTCTTTTGAATTTAAAATATTTTAGGGTATTTTGTGTGGTGATGGTCTTAGCTTTTCTTCATTGCTAACAATTTCACTATAGGAAATTATTTCATTACTCACAAATTTAAATTGTCTTCTTTATGTTTAATGGAATTGTTTAATAATTATTCTGTTTCTGGTATTTCAATATAATCTTTTTTGAACTTGGATCACATTGGTTTTTTGTTGTTTGTTTTTTAATACTCAACTGAAGGATATTTTTCCATTGACTTTAGGGAGAGTGGAAGAGAGAGGGAAACGCAGAGAGAAATAGCGATGTGAGAGAAACACATCCATTGGTTGCCTCCTGCACGAGCCCTGACCATGGCCCAGGCCTGGGAGGAGCCTGCAACAAGGTATGTGCCCTTGACGAAATCGAACCTGGGACCCTTCAGTCTGCAGACCAACGCTCTATTCACTGAGCCAAAACAGCTAGGGCATGGCTTTGTCATGATTCGGAGACTTCCTGGATCTCTAGCCTATATTTTTAATTATAGAAAATATTTTATGATAAGATAAGCCCTTCTTTATGTTTGCCCCTTACCTGTTTCATTTGTCTTGTTTCTCCCTCCCATTTAATGTTTTCCACTCCCCATCTGCATTTGTAAACCCAAAGGTGCCCTTTTGGTCTTCTATCAGTTGTTGCGATAACAACAAAAGTGCTTTCATATGCAGTCTCTTATTTCCTCCTTTTATAATCCAAGAGAAAAGTAATCATAGTACTTATTTATATATTACATTTAGAGGAAACGAATTTAGAGTGGATGAATGACTTTTCCAAGGTGATTCAGTATGTGATAGATTTTAAAGATTAAGGTAATGAAAAATGATAGCTGATGGCCATATGCAAGACACATGTATATAATTCATTCAAATATAGAGAAAAGAGCACTGGGCTACAAATAGGATACTTTGGATCTGTTCTCAGTTCTTTTACTAGATAGCTTTGCTACTTATTTCTTAACTGCCTTATTGCAAATGATAACCCAGCAGAAGTGAGTATCCTCAGCATCCAGGTTGTGACCTCTAAAAGTTGCCAGCAATTCTTGGAGAAATGGCTAATAGTAGAATTCATGAGGGAGTAGAATAGTAGAAAACCAGTTGATTGAGGATTTATATTTTAAAAAGTTTTTACTTCTGATTTTTTTGTTTGTGTTTTCAATTTCTGAATTTACATTTGGGTCTACCTGTTTGATGTTTTCATGAAATAGGAGAAGTAAAAGTAAGGAATTATTTTAGTATTTTAATATTTCCAACATGGCATTATGATTCTAGGATTAAAATACATTCTTACGTTAAAAATAAATAATTTATACTTAATGTTTTGAACTTTGATGAGTATGAATATTTAATCTTTATCAGATACCACCAAAGATTAATTCTGTTTATCATGTTAACACATAGTGTGTTTTCTTTTGTTTTTCAAGGATAAAGCTTGGTTTAAACTTGAAGGTTCATTTCCACCTTTTGCTATTCAATGTCTGCCAGTTATGGTGTTAAGAACATTGCTGGCTTCAGTCAGGTAGAAGTTTCAGCTTGCCACAAAGTAGTAGTACCGCTTTTTATTTACTGTATTATGAAAAATAAATTACATTTTTAAAAATAAAAACACACACAGTGTAAATAATAAAGTATTATAAAGTGATAGTCTCAAGGATATTAATGGCATCCCAGAAATCATACATATATATTCCTTCCCAATCATTATTTCCTCCATTCCTTTAGAGAAAATCATTATTATGACTTTTGTTGTTCTTTGCTTTTCTTTATGACCTGTGTATATATAGATAAAAAGTATAGGTTAGTTTAGCATGTTTTTATTTTATATAAATGGATTCATTGTATTTATTCTTTTGTGACTTCTTTTGTTCAACATCATGTGTGGGATTTATTCATGATAGTGGCACTTAGCATTTGTCCTTTTATTATCCTTGCTTGCTGTGGTTTTCTTAAATTCAAAATTCCATATTTTATCTTGAAAGTGCTCTGAAAAAGAAAACTATTTCTTTCCAATTTTTTGAATACTTTAATGGAACTAAAAGTATTCCTTTTGGCAGAAAGTGAGTTTGGATATAAATTACTTTGCTCTTCGTTCTTGGCTCAACATATTAAAAGTATTTTGAAGAGATTAAAGAAATTCCTTACAAATGAAATGAAAATGATATCCCTAAATGCACTGAATCTAGTCCTCCCACAGATTCTAAACACTGCTTTTGTTTATCCTGGCCTTAATGCCCTTTCTTAAGATATCACATGCCACTAAATTGTATCCTATTTGTACCTTTGTGTTTTGGACAATTACTATGATCTGTATTACCTAGGCTCAACCTGTTTTGGTTTTAGAAGCCCTTTTACTCTCTTAAAAATTATTTAAGTCCAAAATGTGATTTTTATGTTGCTTATAATTATATATACGCAGTTACTTACTGACCCAGCTGTCCAACATCTAGATGTATCTAACATACACAAACATTTCTTAAAAAATATTTTTTATTGATTGCAGAGAGGAAGGGACGGGGGGGGGGGGGCGGATAGAGAGAGAGAGAGAGAGAGAGAGAGAGAGAGAGAGAGAGAAACGTCAGTGATGTCAGTGATGAGAGAGAATCATTGATTGGCTGCCTCTTGCACTATCCCCACTACAAATCGAGCCTGAAACCCGGGTAAAACCCGGGCATGTGCCCTGACCAGGAATCAAACTGTGACCTCCTTGTTCTTAGGTCGACACTCAACCACTGAGCCATGCTGGTCAAGCTATACACAAGAATTTTTGCAATATTGTTGGTAATTGCAGAATATTGGCGACAACCTAATTGCCCAAAGGTAGGAGGGTGCTTGAATCCACTATAGCACATCCACACATTGAAGACTGCCAGCTTTTAAAAAGAATGAGGGCACCAACTGGGTGGCTCAGTTGGTTGGAGTGTTGTCCCATACACCAGAAGGTTGCAGGTTTGGTTCCAGATCAGAGCACATACCTAAGTTACAGGTTTGATCCCCCGTTGGGGCGTGTCTGTGTGTGTGTGTGTGGGGGGGGGGGGGGGGGGGGCGGGGAGGGGGTAATTGACTGATGTTTCTCTCTCTCTCTCTCTCTCTCTCTCTCTCTCTCTCTCTCTCTCTCCCTCTCCCTCTCCCTCTCCCTCTCCCTCTCCCTCTCCCTCTCCCTCTCCCTCTCCTTCTCTCTCTTCACACTTCCCTTCCCTCCCTGCCTCTCTCTCTCTCTCAAATCAGTAAAAATATATCCTTAGGTGAGGATTACAAAAAAAAAAAAAAGAATGAGGATAGTCGCTAATGAACTGATATGGAGTGATTTCTAGGACATTCTGTCAAGTGGGAGAGGGCACAAAAGACTATTTATAATATGCTACTCTTGGTATAAAAAAGTAAAACCATATGATCTTATTTTCAAAAGAAAACAGGAAGGATAGACTAGAAACTAAAGAAACCAATGATCTGTGGGAGGGGTTGGGAGAGGAGTGGAAAGAAGGGGAAATCAGATTTTGGTTTCTATACACCTTTCTCCACTAAAATGATCCAAGATTTTTTGGAAAAGTGGTTGATTCCAGGGCTGGGGCAGGGAAAATACACAGTGATCCTGGACAACCTTGTGGTTTCAGAAAGTAGGAACATGCTCAACAAAAAGATCTCTCTCACAAGATTTGGGGTCTTATAATATCTTACTAGGTGTATATGTGACTATTTTAAGACTTGATTATACAATGTTTTTTTAAAGTGTTTCTAGCTTGGTCCATATATACTCATATTTAAACTATTTTACAATTCCAGTTGATAGTCATGCATATAGGACATGAATATTAAAGACAATGAGATACATATTGGTGATTCTGTGGGGTGTGTGTGTGTGTGTGTGTTTTAATTATAGTGCCTCTTCTGTTGATGTGCTGCATTTAGTTTTGCCAAACTTCGTTTCCCTTAGGAATTTCAGAATGAAAATTTACCATTTGTGATATTATGGATAGACCTAAAGGGTATTATGCTAAGTGAAATAAGTCAGTCAGAGAAAGACAAATACCATATGATTTCACTTATATGTGGAATCTAGAGTAGTGGTTGCCAGAGGGGAAGAGGGTTGGGGGACTGGGTAAAAAAGGTGAAGGAGTCAAGAAGTACAGATTGTTAGTTACAAAAAAAGTTATAGGGATGTAAAGTACAGCAAAGGCAATATAGTCAATAATATTGTAATAACTGTGTATGGTGCTGGGTGGGTACTGGAAATATGGGAGGGAATACTTTGTAAAGTATATGATTACCTAACCACCATATTTTACACCTGAAACTACTACAAAATAATATTGAATGCAAATTATAATTGAAAAATAAAATTAAAAAAGAATTTAGCTCTGTATAATTAAATTCAGTTTTGAGTCTGTGCAGATAGAGACAAATAAATGTCCCCCCCTTTCTGTGAACATTAAATATGCTCATTATAACCTTTTTTATATGTGTATATGTCAAAAGTTGTGTTACAGTGCAATTGATAGAGTAATTGCTTATATGAAGAACTGAAATTAGGTAAATCCCAGCAACAAGAGCCTCTCAAATAAGTCTATGTAAACATGATTGTAGTTGATTTGACTGATGCTAATCTGGGGATTAGAAAATCTCTCATTGAAAGCCTACTCATCTTTTAAGGTTCAGATCAAATGCTCTTTCCTTTGTGAAGCCTGCTTAAATCCTCTTATTTTAACCTAGAGACCCAATGCACGGATTCATGCACTTGTGGGGTCCCTTGGCCTGGCCTGTGCCCTCTCACAATCCAGGACCCCTTGGGGGATGTTGGACTGCCAGTTTCGGCCCGATCCCCAGAGGCCAGGCTTAGGGACCCCACCAGTGCGCAAATCTGTGCACCAGGCCTCTAGTATGCATATAAGATCTTTGGTTAATCTCTACCCGTCCTCCCTCCTCCCCTCCCCTTCTGAGATTCATCAGTCTGTTCCATTATTTCCATGCCTGTGCATTGAGCGTCTGACCCTTGGTGGTCAGTGCGCATCATAGCTACCGGTTGAACGGTCGAATGGTCAGACAGTCGCTTAGGCTTTTATATATATAGACTAGAGGCCCGATGCACAAAAATTCGTGCAAGAGTAGTCCTTCCTTCCCTCAGCTGCCGGCACCGACTTCCCTCCTCTGGCTGTCAGCAGGCACCCGGGACCCGGGCTGCTTCCCTCCTCCGGCCGCCTGTGGGCACCCAGGACCCGGGCTGCTTCCCTCCTCTGGCCGCCTGTGGGTACACAGGACCCGGGCTGCTTCCCTCCTCCGGCCACCCGCAGGCACCCGGGACCCGGGCTGGCTTCCCTTGGGCTGCCCGCAGGCACCCAGGATCCCGGCTGGCTTCCCTCAGGCCCCGGCTTTGTCAGGAAGGATGTCTGGAAGACGTTCGGTCTAATTAGCGTATTACCCTTTTATTATTATAGATTAATCACACCCTCTGTTGTAATTCCATTAGAGTTTATTTCTACTTTGATTTCAGGCCTTATTTTATCTTATTCGTATTATTTTCTAACTAGAGGCCCAGTGCACGATATTTGTGCACAGGTAGAGTCCCTAGGCCTGGCCGGTGATCGGGGCCAATCAGGGGCTGTCTGGGACTGCGGGAGGTTGGCCGGCTGGCCCCAATTGAGGCCGATCAGGGCATCCGGCTGGGGAGGGACCGCAGGAGGGCTTGTCTGGCCCCATCTCACCTAGTCCTGATCGGCCGGACCCCAGCAGCAAGCTAACCTACCGGTTGAAGTGTTTGCTCCCTGGTGGTCAGTGTGTGTCATAGCAACTGGTCGAGTGGTCAACCGCTCGGTCGGACACTTAGCATATTAGGCTTTTATATATACAGATGATTTTGTGTGTTGTTCTCTCCATGTACTTGGGTTTGGGAACCATGTCTTGGTACTTTGTACATAAACGGTTCTATAGAAAAACGTTTATTGATTTTAGTTGCATTGATAGATGTCAAGAACACTCATTCACAAACATCTTAGACTGGCCTTTGGAATTGCCCCTTTTCCAAACGCTTTAAGTACAGTTGACTTTTGAACAATGTGGGGGTTAGGGTCATTGACACTCCCACTGGTTGAAAATCCCCATAGAACTTTTGACTCCCCCCAAAATTTAACTGTTAATAGCCTGCTGTTCACTGGAAGCCGTACTGATAGCATAAACAGTTGATGAACACATATTTTGTATAATTTTGTATATTATGTATTCTTACAATAAAATAAGCTAGAGAAAATGTTATGAAGAAAATAAAAAGGAATAGAAAATACTGTGTTTATTAATACCATAAGTTTGTGTCATCTATTTAGAAGATGAATTGTCTCTCTGTGCATTCATGACATATCTGACTTTTTCTTAGTCTTTTTTGGGCTTATTTTTAGGATGTGCAGTTCATCTGCAAGTTTCTTCAAATTGTTGCAAGTTGCCAACATCTTTCCAATATATTTATTTTTAAAATTCTACATATGAGTGGATCCACACAGTTTAAATCTGTGTCATACAAGGGTCAACCATTAGCATAAACAGTGTATTTCTAGCCTCCTTTTTAAGTGAGATAACCAACTAGCATAGCTATTCTATTCTAGGTAAGCTGATAGTGTTGGTGTTCCTTAAATACAGTATATTGGTTTCCTAATTAATTTATGCTCTTCTGTTTATACAGAATCTTTTTCCTATAGATTTCCAGTTTTACTACCTAAAGATTCTGGTTTAAAATGAACCTTTGTTGATGAACTGTATCCTGTTCTTGTTACTGTCTTCTCCATTGTTCCTCAGCCTATATGTTTAATTTAATTTAATTGTTTTATAATTGCTCTTGCGTGATTTAATAATTCTTCCATTCTCTTCTTGACTAGTTTATATTGGCTGTCTGTTAAGGGCTATTTTTAAATTTTCTTTTTTGATTTTCTTAAACAATGTTTTGCACAGGTAAGCTATTCATTAACTATAGCTATAATTGTTGTAAATAACAAATAAAATTTAAAAATTTAGTTAAAATTTAGAAAAAACTTTGTTTGATATTATTACATTTAACATTCTAATGTTCTCTAATATTTCATAGCTTGCCCTTTAACAAAAGGTTTCATATTTTAACAAAAGAAATGTCCTCTTCCCTCAGTTGGGAATATTTACCTTACATATTTTTATACTTTAAGCAATAACACTCACTTTGTCTTTTGACAAAACTACCAAGTTTTGGTCACATTTTACTAAGACAAGGTAGACTGGACTAGAAGCAAGGCTCATATTAATAGTGGTTTGGTGTTTTGTTTTTATTTATAACAAAGATAAGTATCTGAATTGAATCTTGAGGGAGGGTACTGTCAGAGAGATTAATGGGACTGCTGAAATAACACTTGGGTCTTCTGAGACCAATGATGTGAAGAATACAGTTCAAAGAAAGTGAAAACAATAGGAATAGAGATAGGGGAAGCAACTCTCTATATATGAATATTGCCTTAGATGCAGAATTAGCGAAACATTTGTGTTTTTCTTTCAAATTTGATTTGATTTACTCTATCCACAAATTTTTTTTTTTTCATTTTGGTAAGATTTTTTTTTTCCCCTTTTTGAAATGAACACTACTTTATTCTTGGTCTTCACATTGGTCATGGGGATAATTATTTTAAAAAACCTTTTTAAAAATTAAGATTTTCTCACATCTTTCTAGAAATAGTATGTGATGTGTCACATGTTAGATACCTCTAAGATATCATTGCTTTTCTTTTTGTAAAAATAAATTTTAGATTCTTCTTATTTTTCTTTAAATATATTTTTACTAGAGGTCTGGTACACAAAATTCGTGCACGGGTGGGATCGTAGGCAAGGCTGGCGATCAGGGCTGATCAGGGCCAGGACGGAGGGGAGATGACATTCCCCGGGCCGGGTGTGGAAGGAACAGATGCCGGATGCCGATGCTGCCATCGGTGGTGTCCTGCCACTGCGTGGTTCCCTGCCCCCGCCCCCCTTTCCTTGCTGCTGCACCACCACTGCGGCAGGCAGGCAGGCGGCGGGCCAATCAGGACCTGCTGGCCGGGGGAGGGACAGGACACAGGGAGGTTGGCCACTGGCCCCAAGGAGGGAGCCAGCCCTTGGCCCCCCTGGGAAAAGGGCCGCATCTGCTGCTACCCACCCCCAGCTCCCTGTCCTAGCCCAGGGCCCGAAGGCCCTGGTGACGTCGGGAGAGGAGGCAACGGTTGCTGGGGTGGGCAGGGAAGGAACAGACGCCAGCCGCCATTGTTGGTGCTCTGCCTCCCTCCCTCCTCCTTCCCTCGCTGCTGCGCTGCCACCATGGTGAGTGGGCGGCAGGCCAATCGGGGCCTGCTGGCCAGGGGGGAGGGACATGGCATGGGAGGTTGGCCGCTGGCCCCGAGGAGGTAGCCGGCCCTTGGCACTCCTAGGAAAGGGCCGTGTCCATTGCCACCCGCCCCTGGTTCCCCTTCCCAGCCTGGGGGGCGGGGGGAGGAACCACAGGAGGTTGGCAAACACGAGGAGGTTGGCTGTGGAAACGCACTGACCACTGGGGGCAGCTCCTGTGTTGAGCGTCTTCCCCCTGGTGGTCAGTGCACGTCATAGCAACCGGTCGTTCCGGTTGTTCTGGTCACTTAGGCTTTTATATATATAGATTGATTTCAGAGTGGAAGGGAGAGGGAGAGAGAGATGGAAACATCAATCATGAGAGAGAATCACTGATCGGCTGCCTCTTGCACACCCCCTACTGAGGATCGAGCCTGTAACCCAGGAATGTGCCCTTGACCAGAATCGAACCTGGGACTCTTCAGTCCATAGGCTGACGCTCAATCCACTGAACCAAACTCCCTTCGGGTTGAAGAAAAGCCTCGCGCCCAGTCGCCCGCCGCCAGCCCGCGCTCCGTACCTCAGCTCTCCAGCGTTTGTGCTCCCTTCTCTTCTTAGATGTAAATCTACCACTCAGCCAGCTTTCCCGTGGTTCTAGGTGGTAGACGTTTTGTTTTTTAGTTGTATTTTTGAAATTGTTGTGCGAGGCGGCAGTTTAGTTGTTTAACCTTAACTTTGATCTTTAAAATTGAGGTTGTATTAGAGTTCTCCTGCAACTGGGGTAGATATTTGAGGGACAGAAGAGAGAAGAAAATATTTTAATTCAAATAATTTCTTAAAACAAAAAGTACTTGATATGTAACCAAATTCTATCTCTGGGTACAGCTAGCTTTCTTTTCTTAAAAGTGACTGCATCAGTGCATGTGGCTTCTCCCCCAACACACTAAACATCTAATTGAATTCTGACAAGTTGAATGATTTTAACAAAATCTTCTGCATGTATATGTATACTTGGGGGGTGGGGAAGAATAAGCAGTGGGGTTGAGGGTAATAATAACATTACTGTCTCTTTACATTAAGGATAATGGATAGCAGTTAAAATTAATTTCTTTTAGAATATGTTCAAGTCTCTATGGTAAGTGGAGTTTACTCCAAAGGAAGCAACTCTTAAAATGAACCCAAATAAATGACCTCCATAACCATGGCTGAGTCAGAGTTGGGAAAGGGATGAGTGAATGTGGGAAGCTATAATCTTGGATAATCGAAGGAATTCTACAGTGACCTTTCCACTGATGAAAAGGGAAAAGCTTAATAAGATCTGACATTATCAAGTGATTTTTTTTATGATATTGTATTATTGAGCCTTTTTTCTTTTAATTTTGAGGGAGATGTTTGAAGAGAACAAAAGATTAATTTTTTATTTGCTGTTTTTCCTTTTGCCTTTGCATTCCTTATTGAATGTTTGATTTGAAAGAAAGGCAGTGGAGACTAGAGTCTTACAGCTGCAATGGTATGTGGCTTAATGTTCCCAGAGCTGATGTCAAGAAGTAAAGTTCAGAGGAGTGTATTAGGAGAGTAATATTATGGGATTTGCTAAGGGGTCCAGTCTTCTTGTTCATTTGCCTGAGTTAAGTCATAGTTACAGCTGTCACAGCTTTTGCCTTAATCTCATGAATATAGACATTTTATTTAAGGATATGAGGAATTCTTTGGCAGCTTCCCAGTTTCTCTCTCTCTTGCCCTCTGCCATTCCCCCAGAACTAGTCACACAAACCTGTTTTGATCTCTACTTTGTGAATGAAGTGGTCTCATTTGACCCAGTTAATAAGTATAGTTGTCATTAATAAGTAGGTTTCTGTACCTGAGTCAGTGATAGGAAAACTGATCTATGGTAGCTTTGATGAGTACAAACTTAATTTATAGCAGTTGAAGTAAAAAAATTAAGGTATTGCTTTTAAATGATTTAATTAATGATTAAGATTACTGAGCTATTTTTAATGGTAGAGCATGTTTCTTTGTGGTCTCCAGATACCTTTGTTTCTCTGACACACAGTACGTATCTAAATTTGGGGTTGCCTGAACTGGTTAAACAGAGTGAACTGTCCAAGTTAAGCAGGTGAATGAAAGTGAAGTCTTTTTCTCTACTTAGTCTTTTCCCCCAGCCTGCCAATTTAATACTTTGCTTTGAAGTAATGAGTGCTAGAACATTGATTAAATCCAAACAGAATAAATAATTCTTCTCTTTGTAATTTTGAATTAGACTCATTTTTTGGCTAATTTTTTTACTTTTCCCCCCTTTCACCTTAAGTGTAGAATAAATTATAATGAAAATTAATGAGGAAACAGGAATCTAAAGAGAGTCTTTACTCATTTGGGCCGATAAGGCTATGAATATTTTATTCTCATATTTTCTTAAAAAATGGGTTGATTCCCAAAAGAAAGGAACTTCACTAAAATGTTCAGACTAAACTTATTAATACACTTCTATAGCTTTATACTATAAACTTGTATAGCTTTCTAAATATTTGCCAAATAATTTTTTAGTTGAACTTTGAATGATTGGCCTATCATTGAGCATACCTAGTACTGAGCTATTCATGAATTAAATTGAATGTAATTTTTACCATAATTACAAGAAAACATCTCTTAATAGAACTCAAACCAATTGCAAATATTATTCTGAATAATTCCTGAGAGAATGCATATTTTGATGAATTCATATTCAGTGATATGCTTATCCATATCTCAATTTTGCTAAGTCTCCTTAATATTTGCTTTTTACATTTTAAGTATGTTTGTGTTCCATCAAAATATGGTGTTATGAAAAATAGATAGAGGCGAAGAAGCATCGAACAGACTGTCAAACTACAGTGAGAGGGTTGGGGGGTAAGAGATCAACCAAAGGACTTGTATGCATGCATATAAGCACAACCAAAAAACACAAGACACTTGGGGCGGGGGGTGAGGGCAAGTGCTGGGGGATAGGGGAGGACAGGAGGAGGTCAATGGGGGAAAAAAGGGAGACATAAGTACTACTATTTGTAGTACCTTAAACAATAAAATAAATAAATAAATAAATAAATAAATAAATAAATATATATACACACACACATATATACATAGACAGTATATGTATATACTATATACATACACATATACAGTATAAATATACTGTATATATCTATCTATATACTGTATGTATATATACATATGGTGTTGTGCCCTAGCTGTTTGGCTCAGTGGATACAGCATCAACCTGGGGACTGAAGGGTCCCGGGTTTGATTCCGGTCAAGGGCACATGACCGGTTTGCTGGCTCAGTCCCCTGTAGGAGGCGTGCAGGAGGCAGCCGATCAATGATTCTCTCTCATCATTGACGTCTCTCTCTCTCTCTCTCTCTCTCTCTCTCTCTCTCTCTCTCTCCCCCTTCTTCTCTGAAATTAATAATATATATATATATATATATACACACATATATATATATACACACACACACACATATACATGTGTGTGTATACACACACACACACACACGTGTGTGTGTGTGTGTATATATGTGTGTGTGTGTATATATGCATATATATATATATATATATGGTATCATTGGGTTCCATTTTAGTATAATCTCATAACAGCTGTGTCTTTGAGGTAAAGGCTTGTTATCCTTACAGATATTTTTTTCTCAGAAGCAGTTTTGATAATCACAGTTTGCTTTGATAATCCAGTTTCCTTGTACTGGAGCTACACACTTGAGTACTATGCTAACCAACTTCTAAGATGGCCCCAAATCGTTCTTATCTTCTGGTATTCATTCCCTTGTTAGTCCTCTCCCACATGTGTCAGAATTAGTCTGGGTGAACAGTAGAAATGTCAGAAGTGATGGTGTGTGACTTTTGAAGCTAGACCATAAAAGATGTTGACGCTTCTGCCTTGCTCTTTTGGATCACTTGCTCTGAGGAAAGCCAGATGACCTGTCACAATGATACTCAAGCAGCCCTGTAGAAAGGAAGAGAAAGGCCCCTTGCCAAGAGCTATTACCAACTTGCCAACCATGTAAGTGGAAGCAGAGGACTGAATTCTGGCTGACATCTTGACTCTAACCCCAGTAGAGACCCTGGAACCAGAACTGTTTGGCTAAGCTGCTTTTAAGTTTCTGACTCATAGAAACAGATAAAAAATGTTCACTGTTGTTTTAAGCTGCTAAGTTTTAAGGTAACTTGTTATATAATAATAAACAACTAATACAGGCACTTTAATATCCTAAGTATTAAAGTGATTTGCCAAATACTTGAATTTTTTTCACTTTAAATTCACAATTCAGTTTTTTTCTGTTGGTAGAAGAGTAAGTGCTTTTGAATTTGTTTTATTGTTATCACCGCAGTAATTTTCACTGCTGAGGATTGTTAGAGCTTTTGGCAAAGTTTGCCATATGAATTCTCACCTAGGTAACTGATATTTATGTGCTAATAGATTATGAGCTAAGAAAAGTTATGAAACATGATGTGTTATAGAGACTTTTATGGATATATCTCATATGTAAAAAGTATTCTTGCTCTAGCAGTGTTGTCCAATAGAAATGTTAGCACATAGATAACTTTGAATTCTTTAGTAGCTTCATAAAAAAACTAAAAGAAAACTGATGACATTAATAATTAATAATGTTTTTAAATCTAATATGTCCAAAATGTTACCATTTCAACACATAATTAATGTGAAGCTTATTAATGAAATATTTTACTTTTTTGTTGTTGGGGTTAAGTCTCCAGAATTTAGTGTATATTTACAGTACATCTCAATTTGGACTAGCCACAATTTAAATACTCAGTAGCCACATGTGGCTAGTGGCTATCATGTTCAATAGCACAAATAATGAATTTAGCTGAAGTTTAAATGACTTCATTCCAAGCTAGCAGCAAATCAATCCTATCTAATAAAAGGGCAATATGCAAATTGACCGCACCTCCGCCACACCACAAGCCACGCCCACCAGCCAATCAGGAGTGAGTATGCAAATTAACCCAACCAAGATGGCTGTGGCCATGGAGTGAGCAGGAGGCTTGGGTATCCCTGGCAATGGAGGAAGCCAAACTTCCTGCACACCCAGGCCTCCGCTGAAGGCTACAAAGTTTCAATTATAGAAGATAAATAAATCCCAACAAAAAATGGCTGCAGCCATGGAGTGAACAGGAGCCTTGGGTTTCCCCAGCGATGGAGGAAGCCAAGTTCCTGGCCTACCCTGGCCTCCACTGAAGGCTGCAGAGTTTCAATTATAGAAGATAAATAAATCCCAGATACCAGGGTCTCCACTTGGGTCGCCGGGGGGCGTGGCCGGCCTGCAAACCACCACAGGCCTCTCGCCAAGGCCATCCCACGCCCCAAGGGAACCCCGACCCTGATCCAGGACACCCTTCAGGGCAAACCAGCTGGCCCCCACCCGTGCACCAGGCCTCTATCCTATCTAATAAAAGAGTAATATGCAAATTGACCTTCACTCCAACACACAAGATGGCTGCCCCCATGTGGACACAAGATGGCCGCCACAAGATGGCCAGCAGAGGAGGGCAGTTGGGAGGGATCAGGCCAGCAGGGGAGGGCAGTTGTGAGGGACCAGGCCTGCAAGGGAGGGCAGTTGGGGCGATCAAGCCTGCAGGGTAGGGCAGTTAGGGGTGACCAGGCCTGTAGAGGAGGGAAGTTGGGGGCAACCGGTCCTGCAGAGAATGGCAGTTGGGAGGGACCCAGGCCTGCAGGGGAGAGCAGTTGGGGGTGACCAGGGCTGCAGGGGAGGGCAGTTAGGGGTGACCAGGCCTGAAGGGGAGAGCAGTTAGGCATCAATCAGGCTGTCAGGGGAGTGGTTAGGGGGTGATCAGGCTGGCAGGCAGAAGTGGTTAGGGGCAATCAGGAAGGCAGGCAGGCGAGCAGTTGGGAGCCAGCAGTCCTGGATTGTGAGAGGGATGTCTGACTGCCCATTTAGGCCAATCCTACCGGGATCGGGCCTAAACAGGCAGTCGGACATCCCTCGAGGGGTCCCAGATTGGAGAGGGTGCAGGCTGGGCTGAGGGACATTCCCCCCCCCCATGCATCAGTTTCGTGCACCGGGCCTCTAGTAATGCATATAAAATACAGGAATGGTTTTCTCACACTTAAGTGTGACATGCCATATCTTAGCTTTAATCTATATCTACATTTGGCTCCAATAAGTCATCCTTCTATTTGCTGAATGCCTCAGAACCTTCAAACCTAATGGATATTCTATGGATAGAAGGGATTTGGGATATCAGAGGTTCTATGTAGATTTAAGATCACAGGCTCATAATGGCATGACTACCTCATGTTTTAATTTGAAGACTGCTGAATGTGGACTTTTTGAAAGAGAAAGTATAGTTTAGACTGTGAAGCACATCTTCAGGGCCCTGCGCTGTACGTGGTATAGAAGCACTTCCCAGGGGTTTTAGCACAAACCCTTTACTTCCTTGAGCCTGTGCCTGAGAGCAGAAGTAAACCAAATCTGTTCTATTTCACAGTTTCTGAAGTCCAATATTTTACCAACTGATGTTTTGTTGGCTCACACATATTCAGAGAAGCTGTGATAACTGTCACTTCTACTCAGAGTTCAGGCATGGAACAGATTAGAGATTTTTCATTATTTTTTTCGGAGCTTAAAATACTTTATTTTATTTATTTTTAATTTTTTTATTGTCTAAAGTATTACATATGTCTCCTTTTTCCCCGATTGACCCCCGCACCCCCAGCCATTCCTACCCCAGGCAAGCCCCCACCGCCCCGTGTCTGTGTCCACTGGCTATGCTAATATGCATGCATACAAGTCCTTTGGTTGCTCTCTAACCCCCCATCACCACCAATTGTCTCTAGATCGATCTATACTTGTTCATCAAATTATCTTGGTCATTATATCCCATATATGAGTGAGATCATGTGATATTTATATTTTTCCGACTGGCTTATTTCGCTTAGCATAATGCTCTCCAGTTCCATCCACATTGTTGCAAATGGTAAAAGTTCCTTCTTTTTTATAATGGCATAGTATTCCCTTGTGTAGATGTACCACAGTTTTTTAATCCACTCATCTGCTGATGGGCACTTAGGCTGTTTCCAAAATTTAGCTATTGTAAATTGTGCTGCTATGAACATAGGGGTGCATATATCCTTTCTGATTGGTGTTTTCTGGTTTCTTGGGATATAGTCCTAGAAGTGGGATTACAGGGTCAAATGGCAGCTCCATTTTTAACTTTTTGAGGAAACTCCATACTGTCTTCCACAGTGGCTGCACCAGTCTGCATTCCCACCAGCAGTGCAGGAGGGTTCCTTTTTCTTCACATCCTCACCAGCACTTGTCATTTGTTGATTTGTTGATGATAGCCATTCTGACAGGTGTGAGATGGTACCTCATTGTCGTTTTGATTTGCATCTCTCGGATGATTAGTGACTTTGAGCATGTTTTCATATGTCTCTTGGCCTTCTGTATGTCCTCTTTCAAAAAGTGTCTGCTTAGGTCCTTTGCCCATTTTTTGATTGGATCGTTTATCTTCCTTTTGTTAAGTTGTATGAGTTCTCTGTAAATTTTGGAGATTAAACCCTTATCTGAAATAGCATTGGCAAATATGTTCTCTCATGCAGTGGGCTTTCTTGTTGATGGTGTGTTTTTTTTTTTTGTTGTTCAGAAGCTTTTTATTTTGATGTAGTCCCATTTGTTTATTTTCTCCTTAGTCTCCATTGCCCTAGGAGCTGTGTCTGTAAAGATAATGCTACGACATATGTCTGCTATTTTGCTGCTTATGGAGTCTTGTAGGATTTTTATGGTTTCCCGTCTTACATTCAAGTCCTTTAGCCATTTTGAGTTTATTTTTGTGTATGGTGTAAGTTGGTGATCTAGTTTCATTTTTTTGCATGTATCTGTCCAAATTTCCCAGCAACATTTATTAAAGAGACTGTTTTGTCTATATTGTATGCTCTTGCCTCCTTTGTCAAATATTAATTGAGCATAATGGCTTGGGTCAATTTCTGGGTTCTCTGTTCTGTTCCATTGGTCTATATGTCTGTTCTTGTGCCAGTACCAGCCAGTTTTAAGAACCGTGGCTTGGTAATATAGCTTGATATCTGGTAATGTGATCCCTCCTACTTTGTTCTTCTTTCTCAGGATTGCTGTGGCTATTCGGGGTCTTTTTTTTTCTGATGAATTTTTGAAGAGTTTGTTCTAGATCTTTGAAATATGCCATTTGTATTTTAATGGGGATTGCTTTGAATCTGTAGATTGCTTTGGGTAGTGTGGACATTTTAATGATGTTGAGTCTACCAATCTGTGAACATGGTATGTTAGTTAAGTTTATTCCTAGGTATCTTAATTTTTTTGGTGCAATGGTAAATGGGATTTTTTGTTGTTGTTTCTCTTTCTGTGAGTTCATTATTGGTGTATAAAAATGCCATAGATTTCTGGGTGTTAATTTTGTATCCTGCTACATTGCCAAATTCATTTATTATGTCTAACAGTTTTTTGATGGAGTCTTTGGGGTTTTCTATGTATAGTATCATGTCATCTGCGAATAAAGACAGTTTTGCTTCTTCTTTTCCAATTTGTGTGCCTTTTACTTCTTCTTCTTGTCTGATCGCTATGGCTAGCACTTCCAGTACTATATTGAACAGGAGTGGTGAAAGTGGGCATCCCAGTCTTGTTCCTGTTCTTAGGAGAAATGATTTTAATTTTTGCCCATTGAGTATGATGTTGGCTGTGGGTTTGTCATATATGGCTTTTATTATGTTGAGGTATGATCCCTCTATTCCCACGTTGCTGAGAGTTTTTATCAAGAAAGGGTGTTCGGTTTTGTCAAATGCTTTTTCTGCATCAATTGATATGCTTATGTGATTTTTGTCTCTCAGTTTGTTTATGTGATGTATGACATTTATTGATTTGCGGATATTGTACCATTCTTGCATCCCCGGAATAAATCCCACTTGGTCATAGTGTATGATCTTTCTAATGCATTGCTGAATCCGATTTGCTAGAATTTTGTTGAGGACTTTAGCATCTATGTTCATCAAGGATATTGGTCTGTAGTTCTCTTTTTTTGTGGTGTCTTTATCTGGTTTTGGGATTAGGGTAATGTTGGCTTCATAGAAAGAGCTTTGAAGTGTGCCTTCCTCTTGAATTTTTTGGAATAGTCTGAGGAGGATAGGTTTTAGTTCTTCTTTGAATGCTTGGTAGAACTCCCCTGTAAAGCCGTCCGGACCAGGGCTTTTGTTTGCTGGAAGGTTTTTGATCACTGCTTCAATTTCTTTAGTAGTTATTGGCCTGTTCAGGTTTATTTATTCTTCTTGATTGAGTTTTGGGAGCTTGTATTTTTCTAAGAATATGTCCATTTCATGTAGGTTGTTCATTTTGTCCGAATAGAGTTGTTCATAGTATTTTTTCATAATGGTTTGTATTTCTGTGGGGTCGGTTGTTACTTCATCTCTTTCATTTCTGATTTTGCTTATTTGGATCCTCTCTCTTTGCTTCTTGATGAGCCTGGCTAGAGGTTCATCAATCTTGTTTATTCTTTCAAAGAACCAGCTCTTGGTTTTGTTGATCTTTTGTATTGTTTTTTTCGTCTCTATATCATTTATCTCCACTCTGATCTTTATTATTTCCTTCCTTCTGCTTACACTGGGCTCTTCTTGTTGCTCTCTTTCTAACTTTTTGAGCTGTAGGGTTAGATAATTTATTACCATTTTTTCTTGTGTGTTTTTTTTTTGAGATAGGCCTGTAGAGCTATGAACTTCCCTCTCAAGACTGCTTTCACTGTGTCCCATAGATTTGGATTGTTGTGTTTTCATTGTCATTTGTTGCCATGATGCTTTTTATTTCTTCTTTGATCTCTTTGGTAACCCAGTCATTGTTTAGTAACATGCTATTTAGCTTCCAGGTGTTTGATTTTTATTTTTTATTGTAGTTGATTTCTAGTTTTATGCCATTGTGATTTGAGAAGATGGTTAATATGATTTCTATCTTATTGAATTTGAAGAGACTTTGCCTGTGTCCCAATATGTGGTCTATCTTTGAAAAAGACTCATGTGCACTTGAGAATAATGTATATTCTGTGGCTTTGGGGGGAAATGTTCTGTAGATGTCAATTAATTCCATCTGATCTCATGAGTCATTTAGGATTCATGTTTCTTAGCTGATTTTTTGTTTAGAGGATTTGTCCAGTGGTGTTAGTGGGTATTAAAGTCCCCTATTATGATTGTGTTGCTGTCAATCTCTCCTTTGATATCCTCCAGAAGTTTTTTTAATGTATTCAAGTGCTCCTATATTGGCTGCATATATGTTTACCAGAGGTATATCTTCTTGTTTAATTGCTCCCTTTAGCATTTTGAAGTGTCCTTCCTTATCTCTTGTTATGGCCTTCACTTTGAGGTCTAATTTTTCAGATATAAATATTGCTACCCCAGCCTTTTTTTTTTCATTTCCATTCGCCTGAAAAACCTTTTTCCATCCCTTCACCATCAGTCTGTGTGAGTCCTTTGTTCTGAGGTGGGTTTCCTATAGACAGCAGATATATGGGTCATAATTTCTTATCCTCTCAGCTACCCTATGTCTTTTGATTGGGGCATTTAACCCATTTACATTCAAAGTTATTGATAGCTTGTTTTTTGCCATTTTTATTCTTTATGCCTATGTTCCTTCTTCCCTTCATATTTCTTCTTTTTACAGCAGACCTTTTAGCATTTCTTGCATTTCTGGTTTGGTGATAATAAACTCCCTTATTCCCTTTTTGTCTGTGAAGCTCCTGATTTCACCCTCAATTTTGATTGATAACCTTGACAGTATTCTTGGATTCATACCCTTCCTTTGCATGACTTTGTATATTTCATTCCATTCCCTTCTGGCCTGATGTGTTTCTGTTGAGAAATCCGTTGCTTGTCTGATGGGGGATCCTTTGTAGGTAACTTTCTGTCTTTCTCTGGCACCCTTTAAGATTCTTACTTTGTCGTTGGTGTTTGCCAGTTCAATTATAATGCGTCTTTGTGTTGGTCTTTTTGGGTTCATCTTGTTTGGGACTCTGTGAGCTTCTTGGACTTGTATGAGTTTTTTCTTCCCTATATCAGGGAAGTTTTCTGTCATTAATTCTTGAAGCAGGTTTCCTATGCCTTGCTCAGTTTCCTTGCCTTCTGTTACCCCTATTATGTGGATGTTGTTTTGTTTCGTGATGTCCCAAAGTTCCCTTAGGCTCTCCTCCCGTTTTTTAAGTTTTTTTCCTAGATGGTGCTCTGCTTGGGTATTTTTTCCTACCTTGTTTTCTAGCTCACTGATTCAGTCCTCTGCTTCTTCTAGTCTACTGTTGATGCTTTCTATTGAGTTCTTTATTGCAGTGATGTCATTTTTCATTTCTTCTTTGTCCTTCTTCATTTCCACTTGGTTCTTACACATTTTGTTGAATTTGTCTTCCATCCTTTTCAGCAACCTTGTGACTATTGCTCTGAATTCTTTCTCTGACATATTGCTTGCCTCCATTTTGTTTACTTCCTTTTCTGGTGATTCCTCCTTTTCTTTTATATGTGGGCTGTGTCTTTGTCTCCCCATGATCGCTCCTCTCTGGATGTCTGGTTATGTAGCTCTCTCTGTCCTGCGTTGACTTAAAGGCACAAAATACAACACAACAAAACACAATGCACAGGGCACCAAACACAAATGTATTCATGATACTAATAACCCCAAGTAAAGGTGACCACCAGAGAAAAGATACGGGATGGAAAAGAGTGCAGAAATGATATTGAGAAAAGGAAAAAATGTAAGAGAGAAAAGAAAGAGAAGAAAAAAGAAGAGGGGAAAATATATGTATATGAGGAGAAAATTCCAATGAAATATCAACTAATCCAAAAAATGCAAACAACATACACCCATAGAGGAATGCAAACTACAAACAACAACTAATCCAAAATATGTAAACTACAAACCCCCAACAACAAACACCCAGATGAATCTGAGGAAGCAGAGTTTGTTTCCAGAAGGTAAGGTTAAGGAATTGAATGAATGGGGAAATAGCCACAATTTAGTATAGAAGAGGTAGAAAGAGGATGAGTGTATAAGAAGAAAAGTAAAAAACTAAATACAAAAAAAGAAAAAAATATATATATATTAAAGTATATATACACAAGAAAATTAATATATGTATATAACTTTCCCCCGTCTTTAGTCTATCTATCTATGTATTCATTTACTATTGGAAAAGGAGAATGGAGAGTAGATAGGCCTGAGTTTGTGATTGGAATTAGTTAAGCTATTAGTAGAGGAAGAGAACCAGAGAGGAGAGGAAAAATAGAAGTAAAAAAAAAAGAAAAAAGAAAATAAAAAGGAAAAACAAACAAGCAATAAAAACCAAACTAATCAACAATCAAACAACACCAAGACAGATAGAAAGAAAAAGGGGAGGGGGAGGGGGGGAAGAAGAAGAAAATTGGATCGTGTATGGACCTGGAGCATGGGAGCAGAAATTAGATATATGAGTAAGATCAATTTTTAACAGGGAGTAAAGAGAAAGTATAGAGAAAAGCTAAAGCAGGAACAGGGTATGAGAAATAGGACAAAAGGGGAAAGTGAGGAAGAGAGTGTTGGTATAAAGGAAAAATTGAGATAGAGTAAAATAATGCTAAAGGAAAAATGAAAATAGAATGTAGAACACTAATCCCAAAATACAATAAAATAAAGAAAAAATAAAATAAAACTTTAAAAGAGATAAAATAATAGTAGAAATAATAATTAAAAATAAAAATATAATAAAAAAGATAAAATCAAGTGAGAAAAAAATTTAGTTTCTTAAGTAAAAGATAAAAAATAAAAATGTGAAGTAGTGACGGTCGTTCACTTCCTCTACTGTTCTGTTTGGCAGTCTGTTTCCTGTCAGGTAGACAGCATAGTATTGAAGTTCCCTGCATTCCACCACTCCTCTGTGTCATAAGCCACAACCCTGTTTTCAAGCAGTTGGGAGCTCTTTGTTTCTCAGCCTGAGTTTAGTTGTATTTACACAAGAGGCAATTTCTGATACAACCCCTGGGTGGCAGTGTTTCAGTATCGATGTCTGGTGCTAAAAGGCCCCTCCCCTCCCCAGTGTTTAGATTGCTTTCCCTGCTGCTCTCAATACTGGGTTGGGGGGATAGACTGCCCTAGAGCTGGTTTTCTGCTCGTCTCTCCCCACTCTGAACCCCAGGTTCTACAAAAACAGCTTTCCCCTGCAGTCTCGGTGAGTATTTTTTAATGAGAAGATCCTATGTACTGGAATTAGCAATCAATAGCAAGGATTGAAAAAGAAAAAGAAAAAGAAGAAGAAGAAGAAAAGCCACAGGATGCGTGCAGACTTGCGTCTTTTCCCCCCTGGCACTCCGCAGCTGGTATACTGATAGAACTTCAGGTTGCCTTTCTGGGCCCAGCCCTGTTATGGGTCAATTTCTGTAGTCCCCTTCTGCCAGCAGCCCTGTGGACCCCATTCCGCATTCGAGAGCTACACTGACCCCAACAGCCGCGGATTTTGTGGAGCGTAGCCTTCCTCTGAGACTTTAGTGCCCACTGTGTGCGTTTCACGCACGTTTCTCCAGCCTGGATCCCAGATCTCACCTTTCCCTAGGCGATATCTGACCTTTCTGTCCATGGATTGCCTCTTTACCAGCTGTTTTTAATTCGCCAATTCCAGGTGGATGTAATCGATTTAGCTCTTCCTTCTATCTGCTCTGTGAGAAGGTGCAGGGCTCCTTCTCATAGTTACGCCGCTTTGTCTCCTCCTGGACAGACTTTCTAGGTGCCCGCGGTCGGTCGGAGAGGCTGGAGTCTTCGTGTTCCTGGGTTTGCAGCTGAGGCAGCTTTTCCCTGGGGGTTGTGGTTGTAGGGTCCTGGGAGGTATCTGAGGTCTCCCCGGTTGAAGGTAAGGCTGGGCTTTAGATCACCGCCATTCTCCCCTTCAAGATGGCGTGGTCTCTGCGGCAGAGCCGGCTGCTCCAGGAGAGATTTCAGAAGCAGTAGAGGCTGCTCAGCCAGGGGAGACCTGTCCGGCAGTCCCCAACAGTTCCGTAGAGATTTTTCTTTTCCTTCAAACCAAAATACACCATTAAGTATAGTGTAGATGAACAGTTTCGTCACTAGAAATTTATGTCAAGCTCTATCACCAAAATCTACTCACTATTTTTGTAGGTATGCTAAAAAAAAAAAGAAAAAAAAAGAAAAGTGGGTGCAGGAGGGACTGTTTACACAGAAATGGAGATGGGACAGTTTTGAAAGCTCTTAGCATGGTGCTGTGTTTCAGACATCTGCTGTTGGGATACTTAAACTTTAGGTATGTTTAGGATCTTCAAAGTAAGAGCAGAACTTACTGCAATATATTGTCCATTTATCTATCTATCTATCTATCATCTATTTATGTACTTTTGAACATATGCCCCTTGGAAACATAGTATTAATTAATTTATTAATTAACTAATTTATTTAAAATCTTTATTATTGAAAGTATTATATATGTCCCCTTTTCTCCCTTTGATCCCTTATAGCCCGCACCCATACCCTACTCCAGGCCTCTACCACCTATTGTCTGTGTCCATGGGTTATGCATATCCTATCTGATTAAGATGTAATATGCAAATTGACCATCACTCCACGTCCAAGATGGCAGCAGCCAGGCCGGGATGCTTGCGTCTTCGCCATGGCAACGATGCAGGCCTTCCGTCCTGCCTTGGCCGCTCCAGGCCTCTGGGCAGCATGTGCAGGCGCAGAGCAGCCGGGGCGCCTGTTATGGGGGGGTGGCGGCGGGTGGAGGGAGCTACAGGAGGGCAGTAGGGCCGGAGCAAAGCCGGAAGGCGGCGGCCAGAGCAAAGGCCTGGGTCCTGTGTGTCAGAGGGAAGCTGGTGCCAGCAGCCAGGGGAAGGAAGGCCTATTCTTGCATGAATCTTTGTGCATCGGGCCTCTAGTATATGTACAAGTTCTTTGGTTGATCTCTTTCCACCCACCCACCCCCGTCTTCCCTCTGAGATTTGACATGCTTCTGTGTCTCTGGATCTATTTTGTTCAACAGTTTATTTTGTTCTTTAGATTCCATACATATGAGTGAGATCATGTGATACTTGTCTATCTCTGACTGGCTTATTTCACTTAGCATAATACTCTCCAGGTCCCTCCATACTGTGTCAAAAAGCAAGAGATCCTTCTTTTTTACAGGTGCATAGTATTCTATGGTATAAATCTTCCACAGTGTTTTCATCCACTCATCTACTGATGGGCACTTGGGCTGTTTCCAGATCTTAGCTATTGTAAATTATGCTGCTATGAACATAGGAGTGCATACATTCTTTCTGATTGGTGTTTTGGGTCTCTTAGGACATATTCCTAGACATGGGATCACTGGGTCCAACTATTTTTTTTTTATTTTTCGTTCTATGATTGAGTGATTTTTTTTCTACCCTGTGTTCGAATTCACTAATCTGATCCTTGGCTTCCCCTAACCTGCTATGTATTCCTTCCACTGTGTTCTTTATTAGTGCTATGTCATTCTTCATAGTTACTATATCTTTTTTCATGTTATTGAGCATCTTTGCCATCATTATTCTGAATTCTTTGTCTCAAATTTCTTATCTCTATTTCATTTAGCTCTTCTTCTGGAGAATTTTCTTGTTTTTTTTGTTTGGGGCTTGCTTTTTTGTCTCCCCATTTTGGCTGCCTGTTTGAATTTGTGTCTGTATACTAGGTAGATCTGCTACGCCTCCCAATTTCTAGTGCAGATCAGTGTCAGATGCTGTTTCTTACTGGCCTTGAGTACTCTGTTTGGAGCTATCAGCAATCCACAGAGTGTGACTTCCTCTGCTGGGACTGGGTGCCTTTGGAAAAGATGAAGATGTGCACTGAAGTTTGCTTTTCCTAGCCCCGGGCCATGAATTAGATCAGGCAAAGACTCAAAGCCTCCAGAGACCTGCCTCTGCCAGCAGTCTGTTTGTATTCAGTGTTCATTATCCTCTCAACCACAGTGTGGGGTGAGAGGTTTTCCAACAGGGTCGGGCAATTGCTTCTGCCTGCAGGCTGATTGTTATTCTCAGTCTCTTAATGGGCCTCAGAAACTGCACAGGGTGGGCAAGGGGTTTTCTAGTAGGGTGGGGCAACTGCCTTTCCTCTAAAAACTCTCTGGATAGCAAAGGTCTATCTGAGAAAGATGTCCTCCACAGCGTGAAGGAATGACTCAGCCCAGGAAACCAGGGTGTGTGTCTTTGAAGGTCTAACCCCAGAGTCCCCAACCCTGGCTTCTGCTCACCCAACTCCAGTCCACTCTGCCCTCACTCTGCTGGAGCCCGAGGTGATTGGTTGCACATGAAATTTTGTGTGAAGGCCCTTTTAGAGGGTGCCTGCATTTCTAGCCATCTCTCCCTGGCAGACAGCAACCCTGCTGCTTTTCACAGCCAGATGTTATGTGGGCACCTTTCTCAGTTCTGGTGCTCTGGGCTTGGGAGCCCAGCTTGGGGTTTAGATCCCAGAGTTCTCAGTGGGAACCCCCCATAGTTGAGCTATCCCTCCAGAACTTCAGCTGGTGTCTGTGGGAGCCCAGCCAGCCCTTTTGCACCTCCGCACTTTCTGCCCGTCTCTATGTAGTCTCCACTTTCCTTCCTTGGTTTTCAGGTTCTCTCCAGGTAGTCTTCAGTTAATTATTCAGGATGGTTTTTCTGTAGTTTAGTTGTAATTTCAGTTTGGTCCTGGAAGCATGCCACTGTAGCTTGCACTTACTCCATCACCATTTTGGAATCCAGCACTTTATTCTTTTTAACCCTTTGCACTTGCTTGCTTTTTTCTCGATTCCTCTATTCTAATGCTAACCGTGTCGAATCACATTCGACATCCGAGTGCAAAAGGTTAATATTCTGCTTCTATAGGAATATAAAGAGGAGATGCTTATAATAACCTCATGAATTAAGTTTTTCATTCTACTTGAAAACTGCTAATTTATTCTTATTCTAAGATCTTCTATCTTACATGATCTTTTAAAGTCCTGTAAGATTTTGCTTGTCTTTTTGATTAAAATTCATAGTTACTTCCCCAAAATTTACTTTTTAAACTTGTTTAGATTATTAATGCAGTGGGTTATGGTTGGCTAACTAAATTACTCGTTCTTAGCCAGACCAGTCATTTATATTAGGGTGTGGTTTTTACTTCCAATTTTTTCATATAAAATTAAGAGAAAACGTGGCTTTCTTTACTTAATCAGGAAAAACTTTTTTCATTTCTCTTTTTTTAAATTAGTTTGCTAAATAATTGCTATATGAAGAATATAATCTGTAAGATCATGCTGTTTAACTTTTTCATCTAGGCTTAACTTTTCAGGGAAAGAGAACATTTGACATTGAGTCTTATTACTTCAGCTTCATCAGAGCTGATATTAGGTCAGTTTAGAGGGTAGTTCAAAAATAGCTTTGTGCTTCTAAATAATTAAGCTTTTGCTACCCATGCTGCCTAGCGCAACAATTTTATTCACTCTGGATAGCAAGTCCATCCAGATGGAGATCAAGTCCATCACATGTTCCTCTTGCTTAGTAACTTGACCCTTTGCTCTTAATAATATACTTATTCAACCTCCTTTACTTCTTTCTTCTCTTGTTTTATTTTTTCCTCTCTGATATCTTTTTTACCTGGATTTACTTCTGAAGGGAAGAACATTTAATAAACAAATAGCCCTTGTTGATAAATAGGCTCTCCTTGTGTTAACTAATTAGTCTACTTCACCGAGTCTTCCATCGTTTTCCAGGACAATCTCCGTAAGAAGGATGACAGAATTGAAGAGCTGGAAGAAGCACTAAGAGAGAGTGTACAGATAACTGCAGAGCGAGAAATGGTGCTAGCACAAGAGGAATCAGCCAGGACCAATGCTGAAAAACAGGTCTGCGATTTTATACAGTTACTGGCAATGCAGCTGGTTAAACAAAAGGTAAAACCCAAACAGTGTAGTCTAGGGAAACTACACATAATGTATGTTTATATGGTTTCAAAAA
Organism: Cnephaeus nilssonii; assembly: GCF_951640355.1. Classification (NCBI taxonomy): domain Eukaryota; kingdom Metazoa; phylum Chordata; class Mammalia; order Chiroptera; family Vespertilionidae; genus Cnephaeus; species Cnephaeus nilssonii. The sequence continues at coordinate 91,567,720 of NC_137077.1, forward strand.
CACTCAAGTGTAAGTACTTAGACTTAAATAAGAATTGAAATATAGCTATATAAGAATTGACTCGTGTTAATGCAGAGGTCACTGCATTAATAATTAGGGACTGATTTCAGATACACTTATGTAGTATATGCTCATATGGCTGATAAGATGAAATGGAACGTGTCTGTTTGTTACAAGACCGGCACAATCCTGCTTTTAAATTGAATGGAAAAACACAAGCATTTCTGAGTTAAAGATGTTAATTTTAAATAGCAAATAGTTTATTTATTTTATACCTTGGCTTGTTCAAAAGGGCAATTAAAGCTATAACAAGTTAAGATTAATAACAAGTATGAAAGCAGAGATATTGTGACGCTTAAAGAGTCCCAGATCAGTGTTCTCTTGAGGTGACTTGTTAAATGTTCTGTTGCTGATATATATATAACTTTCTAGATCCTTTTTAGATCCTCACCCTTGCTTTTAACTTTTTATTGGGAAGAATAACTAAAGAGGGAGATGTGAATGGAAGAAATAGTTTTAACCAATGAAGACTCTAATCTCAAGTCCCATTATGAGAGTGTGATTGGAGATTTTGAACCTGCCTCACACAGACACTCATGACATTTTATTTTTCAGTGATTATTTCTTTTCCATTTCTTTTTTGGAGAAATATAAATATTAAACAGGTAAAAAGTTCAAGTGAGAGGGTAACATGAATTTGGGGGGAACCTCTTGGATCAGACTACCAATGCTCTTGTGAGTTAAGTTAGTTGCATAGCAAGGAAGAAGGGTACAATTCAAAGCAGACTTAGTTTCTTTAGTGTCAAGTATAGAAATAAAGACAGATTGAAATTAGCAAAGCCGAGAGAAAATTGATCTTTTCACAGTATGTCCTTTAGTGCCTTAGTCCTCTTTCTATTTGAATTATTTCCTGATGTACAGTTGAATAGAGTTTGGGTAGTGGAATGTTTCAGAGATGGGGTGGTGATAACCATTGTTTCAGAATGATAATGGATATTCTTTCAACTTGATCTTACCTTTTTTACACACTTTCCTTTATTTTCAAAATGTCACCTTTTTTTTTCTCCTGTAAAGATTTCTTCCTGCTTTGGAAATCATTAGTTAGTTACAAACCTTACATATCAGAGATCGTGTAGAAGTTTTGGCCATTAGTAATAGATCATGTCATTATAGACTATAGACTACTGTTATGTGTTCTTTTTAAAGCTATTGTTGTGTAAACTGGTTATAATTTTTTAGATCAATTTTTTAAATTTATATAAAACTTGAGCAGAAAATACAGAGAGTTGCTAGATACTCCCTTCTTCATCTCAGTTTTCCCTATCATTAACATCTTACATTGGTGTGGTAAATTTGTTAAATTGATGAGCCAGTATTAATACATTATTAACTAGACCATAGTTTATATTTTGGTTCACTCTTTGAATTGTACAGTTCTATGGGCTTTACCAAATGTATAATGTCATGTATCCACAATTACAGTGTCATACAGAATAATTTCACTGGCCTAAAAATCACCTGTGCTCCACCTAATCACTCCTCCCCCATTTTCTCAGTCTCTGATCTTTTTCCTGTCTCTACAGTTTTGCCTTTTCCACAGCATCGTATAGTTGGAATCATACAGTATGTAGGCTTTTCAGACTAGCTTTTTTCATTTACCCTCTGCATTTAAGGTTCTTCCATGTCTTTTTGTGGCCTGAAAACTCACTTAGTTTTATCTCTGAATCACATTCCGTTACATGGATGTGCCACAATTTGCTTGTTCCTTTACCTATTGAAGAATGTCTTGATTGTTTCCAATTTTGGGCAATTATGAATAAAGCTTTTATAAACACTTATATCCTTTATGTATGGGTATAAATTTTCAAGTCATTTAGGTAAATACCTGGGAGTCTGGTTGCTGGATTGTATGGGAAGACTACACTTAACTTTGCAAGAAACTGTGACACTATTTCCCAAAGTGACTGTATATAATTTGCTTTTAATTGCATGCTTTTTTTTCTCTTCTGTTTATCTTTTTTGCACCATTCTGCTTCTCACTGCCTATTTGAAGCTGTTGAGTGAAATATTGCATGAGACCAGTCATTTGGGCTTTAAGTGGTTAAAGGTATGAAGAAACTGCTTTTATATTTGTACTTCTGGGGTTGTGTAAACTTCATTCATTGTTGCCTCCTGCTCTCATCTTTTCTTATTTTATCTTTCTTTGTTTTCTAACTCCACTGTTTATTAATTGTATACATCAAGTATTCATTTGAAATATCTTAAATGAGTGAAGCTTTTTCTGGTTAGGGACATTACTCTTATTATCTTTCTTAGGTCCAGAATTTATCTGTCTCTTGACTAAATTTAGCCTCTGAGAAGAAATGACTACCTCTGATAGGAGGAGGATGTTTGCATCTCTTGATTTCTTAAAGTGCAAAGTAAAATTGTTTGGGAGCCATAGCTCATTAAAATAAAGTACATAGCCTTTTAAAGTTTGAGCAGGGAAAAACTCTCAAAGGAAAATGTTTTTTGATGCCTTTCTTAAATTTTTTATAGGATCTCCTTACAGTATTTTTGTTCTAAATACATGCTGCTCTATATTGAGCCATGCCCCATATTTGGACAAGTTGTCTAACAATGCAGTGAAGGAAGATGTCTTCTAAACTGTGTTGTCAAAGCCTATATAATGAAGTGGTAATATGCAAATTAACCCTCACACCCTCACAGATGGCTGCCTATGACCGGGCCAGCAGGGGGGTTAGTGAGGGTCGACCAAACAACTGAACAAGCAGACTGTGTGGAGCGACCAGGCTGGCAGGGGGGTTAGTGAGGGACAACCGAACGACTGAACAAGCATGCTGTGTGGGGCGACCAGGCCAGCAGGGGGGTTAGTGAGGGACGACCAAACAACTGAACAGCAGGTTGCGTGGGGCAACCAGGACGGCGGGGTGTGTGTGTGTGAGGGACAACCAGGCCAGCAAGGGGAGCCAGTTGGAAGCGACCAGGCTAGCGGGGGGGCAGTTGGGAGTGACTAGGCCGGCAGGGGGGGCAGTAAGAGGTGACCAGACTGGCAGCGGCGTGCAGTTGGGGGTGACTAGGCCGGCAGGGGGGGCAGTAAGGGGTGACCAGGCCAGCGGGGGGGACAATTAGGAGCGACCATGCTGGCAGGGAGGGGGCAGGTGGGAGCGACCTGGCCGGCAGCGGGGGGCAGTTAGGGGCAACCAGGCCGGCAGGGGGACAGTTGGGGGTAATCAGGCTGGCACGCAGAGGCAGTGAGTGGCAATCAGTTAGGGACAACCAGGCAGGCAGGCAGGTGAGCGATTAGGAGCCAGTGGTCCAGGATTGTGAGAGGGATGTCCGACTGGCAGTCAGACATCCCCCAAGGGGTCTCAGATTGGAGAGGGTGCAGGCTGGGCTGGGGGGACCCCCTGTGCACAAATATCATGCACTGGGCCTCTAGTATAGGGATAAAAGAGAAACCCACGAGGAAACCCCAGGGTTCCTTTCCATATTATTTCCTTCTGAAACTTCTCTCTGCTCAGGTTTTGGATTTTGTTTAATGTGAGAGTCTATTTCCCCCCCTTTAAAAATTTTTTAAAAAATTTATTGGGGTGACGTTGGTTAATAAGATCACATATTCAAGTGTACATATCCATGATACATGTATGCCTACCACCCAAAGTCAAATCATCTTCCTGCACCATATATTTGGCCCACTTTACTCATTTTGTTAAAATTAGCATAGAGTAAAATTTTTTCACTTAAGTCTCAGAATTACCAAGAGTTAGGGAGCAATATCCTTAGTTCAGCAGTGCTTTTATGAAGTTAAAAAGTGTGAAATGCTTTTTTATTGTATTTGAAAATGTCATCTTTGGTATACTTTGAGAGAAAAATTTTAAAATTATTATCTTATTTAAAAAAATATTTTTATTGATTTTTAGAGAGAGAGGAAGGGAGAAGGAGAAAGAAAGAGAAACATCGATGTGAGAGCAGAACATCGATTGGCTATCTCCTGCACGCCCCCCACTGGGGATCAAGGGTGAAACCCAGGCATATGCCCTAACTGGGAATCAAACCAGCAACCTTTTGGTGCATAGGACGACATTCAACCAACTGAGCCACACTGGCCAAGACTAGAGTAAATTTATTTTTGAGGTAGTCATTTTCAAATAGATTACTGACTAAGATTTTAAAAATGCCTTTAATGTAATAAGACTTTCTCTTGTGGCTTAAAAAGTTGGATTTGTTTTGTTCCAAAAGAATGTTTTTGAATGTTTTGAAAAAAGTTACATTCTCTCAGTATAATTAACATTTGCACGAGTTCTGATTTTTATTTTAAAAGCTGATTTTTAATAGTGATACTCATTTTCTTCAAATTGCCATTTTAACATTATTTGGCTTATGTATATTTAGTGTAAATTCTTGACCTACAAAATCATAAGGTTTTACCAATGATTTGCTAGATGGTTAGTTTAAGTAGAGGCCCAATGCACAAAATTCATGCACTGTGGTGGGGGGGGTTGTCTCTCAGCCCAGCCTGCACCCTCTCCAATCTGGGGCCCCTCGGGGGATGTCCGACTGCCTGTTTAGGCCCAATCCCACAGGCAGTTGGACATGCCTCTCACAATCCGGAACTGCTGGCTCCTTACCGCTCACCTGCCTGATTGCCCCTAACCGCTTCTGCCTGCCAGCCTGATCACCCCCTAACCACTCCCCTGCCGGCCTGATTGGCGCCTAACTGCTCCCCTGCCAGCCCGATCACCCCCAACTGCCCTCCCCTGCTGGCCATCTTGTGATGACATGGGGGCAGCCATCTTGTGGTGGCCATCTTGTGACAATGTGGGGGGCCATCTTGTGGCGACCGTCTTGTGATGACATGGGGGTGGCCATCTTGTGATGACACGAGGGCCAGACACCACCTAGGCTTTTATTAGTATAGATTAGCATTTTTATGGGTCACCAAAAAATGGCACTTCTAGTGAAACTGTGTTATAGAGGCTGCAGGACATCTTGAACCAGCTTGGTTTTTACTCTAAATTTCACTGTAGTCCCAGCTTCTTCCTTTAACATGTAAGTCTTTTCCTTCCCTGCCATCCAGGCAAGAAGATGGGAGAGGTAGGGATGGCCTTCATTGTCAGTAGTTCTTTATTCTTGATGTCAAAATGGGCAGCACAGTCATCTAAATTTGATCCAACATCTCTATATCTTACAGTTAAATAGCTAAAAGAAGTAAAATACGAAGGCAGTGCTTGTGGAATGTACAGTGCATGTTGGTGACACACACCTCATTATGATTCACCTGCTTGCTTCTCCTGTTGGGTTGTTTGTTCCTTTTGAAGGCAGTGGATGTTTCTCTTGTGTTTCTGTTTTCATTTTCAGCTTGGTCAAATTTCACAATCATAGCCATATCCGGTTTATCAGTCATGGTTACATAGGAAACAGAGCTAGACACATGAGCAAGTGGAGTTCAGTCTGTGCAGTGGCTGCTGCCGAGTGTCCCATTTATTTTTATTCTTAAAGATTTATTAAGACAATAGTATGGTGAAAGCCTCAGGGGTCAGGTGCAGGGTGAAGGGGATCAATGTGTGCGTGTGTGTGTGTGGGGGGAAATGGGACATCTGTAATACTTTCAATAATAAAGATAAATTTAAAAAAGAATAAAAATCTCTATTGTCTATTGGCTGCAAAACTACCTAGTCACTTACACAGTATTTATCACCATGATACCAAGTATTTTTCAAATAGAACAAAACCACTGAAGCAGCACTTGTAGCTGGGTACCTATAGAAGGTGATGTGCAATAATAGAATTATAGTTTCGCTCCCCAGTCTTCCCCATTGCCTACTTACTTTTGTTTGTTTGTTTTTCATTGATTTCAGAGAGATAGAAACATCAGTGATGAGAGAGTATCATTGATAGGCTGCCTCCTGCAAACTCCACACTGGGGACTGAGCTGCAGCTGGGCATGTGCCCTGACCAGGAATTGAACTGTGACCTCCTGGTTCATAGGTCGATGCTCAACTGCTGAGCCATGCTGGCTGGGCTCTTTCCCTCATTTTTTAAAAAAATATATATTTTATTAATTTTTTACAGAGAGGAAGGGAGAGGAATAGAGAGTTAGAAACATCGATGAGAGAGAAACATCGATCAGCTGCCTCCTGCACACTCTCCACTGGGGATGTGCCCACAACCAAGGTACATGCCCTTAACCGGAATCGAACCTGGGACCCTTCAGTCCACAGGCCAACGCTCTATCCACTGAGCCAAACTGGTTAGGGCTTTCCCTCATTTTTAAATCAAATAGCAGTAATGGGTAAAATAAAATAATGATACTTTTACTTATGCAACCTTTTCTATAAGTGTTTATTGAATGCCTTGCTGAACTAAGCATTGGAAATAAAAATGTAATAGAGATACAACCTCTGCCTCAGAAAGTTCAGATTCATTGGGAGAAACTGAAAAATGAAACTATAATTATGGTTCAGTTTGATAAGTATCAGGGTAGTCAGCTTTAAGGATAGAAGGGAAGGGCAAGCATGTAATCCAGACTGGAGAGGTCCATAGAAGGCTTTCTGGAGGAGATGGCTAATGCATGAGGTGAGCCTTAAAAGAAAGAGTTAGACAAAGAAGAGGTGAAAGATATTCAATGTCCCAACGCAGATAGAGGGACCAGCATAGGTAAAAGCTAGAAGCATCCAGGGAGCTTTAAATAGCAATTAGTAGCTAAAGTTCAGGGTAGATATGCATGGCATGAACTGTGGGAGGAGGAAAGAAGGAAGGAAGAGGGGAGTGCATGCGATCAGATTATGCTGAAGCATGTTTAATCTTATACAGTAAATCCTCACTTAACCTCATTGATAGGTTCTGTGACTTTCAGAGAAATTATGTATAACAAAAATAAATTTACAGAAGGCTAATTGATATAAACAAGAGTTAAGACTAGTATGTGGTTTGAGGCATATAATTCTGAAAGAGTATCAAAAAGTTGAGTTATATTGTCTTTTATTCCTATCCTATCTAATAAAAGAGAAACATGCAAATTGACCATATCTCCGCTATGTCCACAAGCCACGCCCACCAGCCAATCAGGAGCAAGTATGCAAATTAATCCAACAAATATGGCGGTGGCCACGGAGCTGGAGCCAGCAGGAGGCTTGGGTTTCCCCCGGCGATGGAGGAAGCCAAGCTTCCCACCCACCCTGGCCAGCCCTATTCTCCGCTCAAGGCTACAAAGTTTCAATTACAGAAGATAAATAAATCCCAGATACCAGGGCCTCCGCTTGGGTTGCCGGGGGGCATGGCCAGCCTGCAAACCACCACAGGCCCCTCGCCCAGGCTGCCCCACGCCCCAAGGGAACCCCCACCCTGATCCGGGACACCCTTCAGGGCAAACCAGCCGGCCCCGACCTGTGCACCAGGCCTCTATCCTATCTAATAAAAGAGTAATATGCAAATTGACCATCATTCCAACACACAAGATGGCTGCCCCCATGTGGTCAAAGATGGCTGCCCTCATGTGGACACAAGATGGGTGCCACAAGATGGCCAGCAGGGGAGGGCAGTTGGGAGGAACCAGGCCTGCAAGGGAGGGCAGTTGGGGGCGATCAAGCCTGCAGGGGAGGGCAGTTGGGGGGTACCCAGGCCTGCAGGGGAGAGCAGTTGTGGGGGACCAGGCCTGCAGGGGAGGGCAGTTGGGAGGGACCAGGCCTGCAGGGGAGGGCAGTTGGGAGGGACCAGGCCTGCAGAGGAGGGCAGTTAGGCATGACCAGGCCTGCAGGGGAGGGCAGTAAGGGGTGACCAGGCCTGCATCGGAGGGCAGTTAGGGGCAATCAGGCTGGCACGGGAGCAGTTAGGCATTAATCAGGCTGTCAGGGGAGTGGTTAGGGGGTGATCAGGCTGGCAAACAGAAGCGGTTAGGGGCAATCAGGAAGGCAGGCAGGTGAGCAGTTGGGAGCCAGCAGTCCTGGATTGTGAAAGGGATCCCAGATTGGAGAGGGTGCAGGCTGGGCTGAGGGACACCCCTACCCCCCCCCCTGCATGAATTTCGTGCACCGGGCCTCTAGTTTATTTATATAACGATTTGTTAGTGCTTACACCTATGAAAATGACACATACCATAGAATTGAGACTGAATCCTGGGTCTTTCTAGCAATAAATTATATTCATGAAACGATAGCTAAACTAATAAAAATAAAAGTTTCATCAATCTCATTAAGATAAATATATTTAATGGTAAGATACATTTAATAAAATTTTACTCTTCATGTTTATTATTCTCAAAATATCAAATACTTACATTTGTTTTGACTATTTATGTTTCTAGTCATTGTAATGATAATTCAACCAAAGGAGTTTTTTTTCCCAAAGGAATTTTTTAACAGAGTTATGACCACAGGAAATTTTATAAGTATTAAATTTACATACATATTTTTGTTGCAGAAAAGTACATGGTGATCCATATAAATAGTCTAGAATAAAATAAATTTCATTAGTATAAAATTTTAAGGAAAAGTGAGATGGAAACAAGGTAAAAAAGAAAAAGGAAAATGTAAAACTTATCATTAAAGAACAGTTTGTTCTTACAATTTTTAAATATATTATAATGGATATCAAGTCACCATAGTATTTATATTTCATTGCATACTTTCTTTCTTTAAAAGAGTGATATTTAAAAAATAATAATTTTAAAAATACCTATGAAATTGCATTCTTTGCAGTTCTTTAAACTTATCATGTAAACATATTAGAAATCAACTTAAAATAGTAGTTATGTTAATTCTTTTAGGAGATATGCAAAGAAAATTGTGTAAAGACTCCTGGTCTAGGAAGAGGTTGGGCAGATTAGGAAAGTGCTGAGTAAATTCCTTAGTAGTAATGGACATGGAGAATAGTGGATGGTTTTAGAATGTCTTTTGGAAATAAAGCTAAAAAGATTTGGTGAGCTGTATGTATAGGTAAGGATAAAATGATCCTCTGATTTCTGGCTGGACAGGTAGCTGAGAGGATGGTGGTTCCATTTTCTGAGATAAGAAAGCCTGATGGAAAAATTTGAGGATAAGAACCAAGAAATTGTGCTAAAGAAATGTTACTATATTATCATTAGTAGCAGAATTCTTACCACATCAGATTTATATTTTCAGCCCAGTTTTCTCTTCTGAGATCCAAACTAAGTCTACTTCATATCTTTACTTCAATTGACATCTCAACCTGAACCTATCTATATACAGAAATCTGGATTTAGGAACTGCTGTGACCAGTCTAAGGCCCCAGAGAAACTTAGTATCTGTAGACCCTCCCTGGTGGATTCAGAACCAGTGGTGACATGCTTAATGTTAAAAGTTTCTATTTACATATATCAAGTTTTAATCCTTATGACTTGAGGAAATTCTTGTCCCTTCCCCTTGCCCAGCTTAGAATATGTAGTATCTGCATCAGCGAGGAATGCTATAGCCAACTAATAGGTCAGTTAGATGGACATTGTTCTTGTCATCTGGTTATTTATTTTTTGGGAGTCTGTCTTAGACCACTGTAGAATCTTATTCTATCCATTATTTTTCAATTTTATGTTTTCCTCATAAAAGTAGTTTAGGTAGATTTAGTAAATGGCTAGAAATGTGTGCTGTGAAATTAAATCCTAATGCTATATTTGTTTTATAAAGTCATGTATTCTGTCTTTCCTTCAGGAAAAAAGTAGGGAGGGAAAGAAAAGAAAACTTTTTAGCACTATCTAAAACAAAATACGGATTTTAGAACATTAAGCTTAGACCTTATTCCGAGAAGTAAGAAGATACAGAAAATTTAGAATTAACATTTTTAAATGTTTGATCCTGTTAATCTTAAATTTGAATTGGCAATATCTTTGAATATTCATAACTTTTTTCTCTTAAACACGCAGATGTGTGCACACAGGCATGTCCTGTGTACTAAAACTACGTAGGTAACAGTGATTATTTCAGTAGCAATGCACACTCCCATAGCTCTGATGTAGTATCTAACACCATTCCCTATTAAAAGGCTTTGAATTCCAAACAGAATTTACTGTTTTTCTTTTGCAAGTGCTTATTGGTTATAAAGCCTCTGTAGTCTTTATAGCAGCATTAGTAAATAGATCTTTGAGATAGTGAAAATTTTTTGTCTTCTGTCCAATATGATGCCCTCTTGCCACATGTTTCTATGAAATATGGTTAGAGCACATGAAGAACTGAGTTTTTACATTTATTTAATTTTAATTAAATTTAAATGGCCACATATCAGTAGTGGCTACTGTATTGGACACCTGTGTCAGATGGATGGATACCTACATATACACATACATACTTAGGTTTTCTCCTGAGCCTGACAGAGTTGTAGTACTGAAATATACAAGTTTAAGCACTTTTCTGATGTAGTCGGTCCATTTTTCTTTTTTTACAGAAACATCTGTAGTCTAAAAACATGTTTGTCAAACGTAATTTTTCCTTTAAGAAATAATGGTGAAAGGACTTAGATCACTTTCAAAAGATGACATAATTGTGTGTTGTGTGTGTTAACTATCCATCCTATATAATCCTATATAATAAATGGCTAATATGCAAATTGACCGAACTTTGGAATGACCGGTTGCTGTGACGCGCACTGACCACGAGGGTGCAGGCGATCAATGCAGGAGCTGCCTCCTGGTGGCCAGTGAACTCCCATAGGGGGAGCGCCGCTCAGCCAGAAGTCGGGCTTATGGCTAGTGAGCGTAGCGGCGGTGGTGGGAACCTTTCCCATCTCCGTGGTAGCGCTAAGGGTGTCCAACTGACAGCTTGGGAGTGGGCCTAAGCCGGCAGTCGGACATCCCCTGAGGGCTCCTGGACTGTGAGAGGACGCAGGCTGGGCTGAGGGACTCCCCACCCCCGAGTGCTTGAATTTCGTGTACCGGGCCTCTAGTATCATAATAATTACTTAAGTTTATAGCATGAGTGATGGAATTAGTGTAGGAAAAAGGAGTAGGATAGTTATAAAAGTGAGAAAGAGACATTTGTCCACTGTGAGAATATGCCAGCCCAACATTGAGTTTAATTGCTTCAGAGATATCACTTATTCCATTTATTGCGTTATTCCATTATTCATTAAGTTCATATTTATTGAGAGCCTACTATGTGCGAGAAACTGGAAATACTTTAGTGACCCAAACAAATATGGTCCCTTTCCTTATGGTGTTTATATGTTAGTTAGATTAATCAGGTGATCAAAGATATAAACATATTCTTTAAAATTGTGGCACATGCAAATAAAATAGTATAGTATTTTATAAAAGAGTATAATAAGGGGACCTTATTTAGAATGAATGGTCAGGAAAGGTATCACTATTTAAATTGAGACATGAAAAGTAAATAGGAATTAGTGAGATTAAAAATGGCAACGAGTTTACTTCAGCCATTAGGGGGACCACATGTGGATAATGGGAAGATCATGATATACTCAGGGAACCAAAAGAAAACCCTAGTTAATGGAGAATATTAAGTAGAAGTGAGTTGGTGGGTAGGTAGATGAATGAGTGAGTAAATAAATGAGTGAAAGAGCAGAGGTTTGACATGAAACTGGAGAGGTGGGTGGAAAACATTATGTAGGAGAGTGATAAAAATCCATTTTGTGTTTTTTAAAGATTATTCTGTCAATTATATGAAGAATAGCAGGAGAGCAAGGCTAGAATAGGGAGTACCTATTAGGAAGATATTGCATGATCCAGAGCACCGTAGGGTGTTGGCAGTGGAGATGGAGAGATCTATTTGGAGATAGATTCAACAGGACTTGCCAGTGGATTTCATATGGAAGATAGGGAGAGGGCTGTGGAAGACTGAGAGGACCTAAGTGAATGGTGGTGATGGTTATTGAACTGTGGTGATAACTGGAGAGGAGGAGTTTAAGGTAGGTATACAGCTTTCTACATATTAAATTTGAGACGCCTGTGCCCTCTTTCTCATGAAGATGTCAGGTAGGCAGTTGGATATATGGATTTAGCTCAGAAGAGTGTTCTGAGCTAAAAAATGTACACTTGGGAGATAACATATATTGGCTTTATGTTAGCCTTTCACAATATACAGGCTTCTTCCAATTAATCTCAAGTGCACATAAACTGAGAAGGTACCTGTTAACTCTACATTTCTGTGAACTAAGCTTTCAGTGACTCTATACATGAGTGACTTGCTTATTACTAGAAAATGTGACACACAGGAAGTGCACAGCATCTTATTCTTAAAACAGTTACAAAACTTGAGATACTGACATTTATTGATTACCAACTAACTGCCAGTCACCCGGACAACTACTTTCTTAATTAGTAGTATTACTTAATCATTTAACGAGTAAATCTGTAGATTTATTTAATGTTTACTGGATTAGAAAAAGAGCATATGTGCTCTTGGGTCCTGTTTCAGAAGAATGAAGAAAGGTTTATGAAACTACATGTTCCCTCTCTATGAAGCAATGTCTTTATCTTTACCTTCTCCCCTTGTCTGGATAAATATTACTTCTTCCATAGAACCTCCTCTGACCCTCCAAGTCTGAGTTATATGTCTCTCCCATGTTTTCATCAGCACCCTGTACTATTTCTTTTACAACACTGTATTATTATTTACTTACCGTCTATTACTTGGCCTGTCTCTATCTTCTCCAATAGAATGAAAGATACTTGAGGATAGGGCCTGTGTCTTGTTTATTGTTATTTCCTTAATACCTACCATCATGTCTGTTACATAGTGGCACTCAGTGAATATTTATTGAGTGAATGAATGAAATTTAATTCTGACCCCTCTGTTTCTACCTTCCACTAATAGCAATATCACTTAAGTTTAAATGGTAATTTTATGATTAATTATTACATGTTTTTATTCTTTGTTGCAATTTCTTTCCATAGGATTTGATAAAGCACTTTATCTGACCAGATAAACTCAAAGATTTTAGAATTATAGATTAAAAAAATTAGAGTAGATATGCATTTGCAGATAACATTTTTTTAGTGTTTGATTTTAAAGCATGGTAGCCATAATTGAAAAATAAACTTGAGAAATCATCATTGTCCTTACCTATCCATCAGTGGGTAACAAAGGACTTATTATGTCTTATAGGATGAATGTACAACACTATAGCCTTGCTCTTGTTAACCTTTTGGCTAATGGGAGCTAGCTAAAAGTCTTCAACTCTGAAATAACAGTAAGCCATGTTCATAAAAACATGTACAAATTCAAAACATTCTATGGAACAAATATAAAGTATGACCAAATTAGTTTGAAAATCTTTTTGATTCTACTTTACTAGTATTTTCTTCTGGTGGAACTAATACTTCTGATCATTGGCAAATTTGACATTAAGTTTTTCAACATTTGCCTCATCTCTCCCTGCCTTAAAAATAGATTTATAATATTATTACCATTGTTTCCTTTTATATAGTGCTATAATGGGCTACATTTATAGTTTATAGAAGTTTATTAACATGTCTCAATACTTTTTTCTTTACCCTTAAAATTGTGTGTCAGTAGTGAGTGATGCGGGTTTCTGAGGTGAGTAGCTGTGCAGTCTGAAAGTATTACAAATACAAATGTTTCTCAAAACTGTAGAGAATCATTCAGTCTTAGAAAGAAGTTCAGTTGTAAATTAGCAATATAAACTGTGCTTCTTAAGTAGTTTACTGATTTCTGGAGAAGTCATCTGTTTTATCAGTGCAAATATTGAAGCTGCTATTATTCAAAGGTATTTCATTTTTAAAAAAGAAGATGTTATTATAAAACATTTTGTTGACAAACATATGGATAGTATTTTTTAATGTTTCAAGAATATGGGGAGCTGTAACATTTAAATTCACAATAATTTTCTCTTTGCCATTGTATGATCGTTTCAGTATTTAAATCAAGCTCTGTCAAGAGGAACCTAGTAAGTTTCATTGTAGACTCTTGCTGTAATGTCAATGAGTTTGAATCTCCTTTGTTATGGTGACTGGTTATGAAATCAGTAACTTGACAGACCCTGAAGTGAGACTGCTGGAAATACGTCATGTCTGCCTTCATGGTGACAGCTGGCTACAAAACAAACCCCACCAGAGCCATTCTGCAATTGACAAGGGACTTCAAAGGCCAACAGGGCTGCCACTTCAAAGAGAATTCTGCCATCTCTGGCTTGTTGAAAGAAGTTAAATGGCTGTACCCTGCCATAGCAGAAATCTCCATGTTTAGACTTCTCCTTCTTTTGATCTTGGAAAGATGTATGAAATGGGCTTTAACTTAAAGGAATGATATAGTCTGTATAATGGCAACCCAATATTATTCTGCATTTCACTCGACTTATTAATGGAAATTACTCAAATATGTTTAAGTAATAGCAAGTCTAAAAACTCAAATGTCTCAGAGGATGAATGTTCAAAAGAAGAGTTTAAAATCCATATTAATATTGTATTAGCCACCTTCACAATGTGGAATAAGTCATATGGTAGATAAAATGAAACTCTCCCATGTTTTTTAAAACTCTCCTTTAGTTTCTCTTTGTGTTTCCCCCCTTTAGTAGAATTGGATTCTGAATGTTTATAGTAAGAATGGCCTACAATTAAAACCTATACTCTCAGGGTTGATTTGCATAGTTTAGACGGACATTTCTCTACTTTTAAGTAACTCTGTAGTTAAAATTTTAAACTACCTTATACTATTTAAAATATTATTTAGTTATGCTGGATACAATTTTGAAATAATTATCTCATCTTTGTCTTAAAAACAAAAAAGATCTAGTTTTAATAAAACTCTTAATAAAAGATCAGAATACTAACAAGCATCTTCAAGAATAATAAGGAAAAGGCAGCAATATGATTTTTTTTCTTTTAGAATATTGAAAGCCCTAAAAGATGTCCCTTTGATGGAGTCATATTTAATATACTTGAAAAAGAAAACTTAAGAAATAATATGGCAATAAAAGTATGGAGATTTTATATATGATGTGAAGTGAGAGGGTTAGCTAGAATTTAAAGTTATTAAAACTCAGTGACATAACCTTTTCTTAATTACATGTTTTCCTTCTCATCCTATGTGCTATATAAGAATAAAAGGGAATCCTTAGATTCTTTTGCTTTGATTTCTTATTTCCTTATTTCTTAAAAATTTTTCTTACATAAAGTAGACTTTGGCAGAAGCTTTAGCCACTATAACTTCCTCTATAATTTTACCAGATGGTGTCAGTAGACAGCAACTAAAGAAACTGTGAAGGAAAACTGAAGCCCCCAGGAAATAACCATATCTGATGCTATGACCAAAAAAAAACCAACCAAACAAACAAAAATCTCTGTTTACACAAGTTCTTTAAAAAATGCATTTGTATTTGTCTTTTTTGTTATTATAGTTTCTTCCTCTTGAAATTTTTTTGATAAGATCGTACATGATTGTATTGTCCCAGAAGTTCAGGAAATATCTGTCTCTAAATTTCAGCTTGATTTTTTCCTTTTTATTCAACAAAGGGACCACATCTATATTTTCAAAAGTTATATTCAAATGAAAAGATTAACTGCAGTGGAAAAGAAATAAAACCTTGGCCCAAAAATTGAACCACAGAGATGAGTGCCAGAGTCTATAGATACTGGTTTTCAGAGTAGACATGCTTAGGTACTTCTGTCTGAACTGAATCACCACTGCTTCACTGGGTGGGAAGCACTCGTGGAATCTCTGTGGCAGATCTATAACAGATGACATTTAGTTTGCTTGTAATGAGTTCTTGGGGTGTTTGGCCCTTATTCTGTTATCTCCTACTGAGAAGTTTGATAAACCAAGTTATTAATGATAGAGGCAGTCATCCAAGATATGGCTGAAGGTGAAGTCATGAGAGCCAGATGGCTTCCCACTGATTTTTATACGCAGTTTATGTTCTCCTTGGCTGCACCTTCCTGGATGTTTTCATTGAAACATATTTTCCTACAGAAATTTGCACAGCAGGAATTATCCTACACCACAGATAGTTTTTGTGTGTGGCATGTCTGCTTTGGCACTCATTTGTCTCTTCCTTTTATCTCCATCCTCTTTAATGAATAAATAAAAAGGCAGTAAGAGTTAGTGTAAGTGCATTAAACCAGAAGTTAGGTGATGTGGAGTTTATTTCTTCTTCTGTTTACCGGTGTGATTTTGGGTAAGTTCTGTATTCTTTCTAAGCCTCTATAACCTCATCTGTGTGGAATAAATTATTATCCCCACAAGTGTTTTGGTAGACTGTAAAGCCACTCTACAAATGTTGAGCCTTCTTATTATGGCCACAATAATCCTATATGTGTGAGTGTGTAAATACATACACACATTCACGTAATGCTTATGAGTTCCTTTTGGTATCCTTGGGTTGTCAGACATTTAATTCTACCCTTTTACTTTTCTTTTTTGGGTAATATTTTCTTTATCCATTTTCCAGGGGTTCTATTGAAATAATGTTTTGTACACAAAAATATGTCCCTAATTAATGAAATATCTGTTTACTTCTAGGTCGCTGTTTGATTTATTTTTCAGCAATGCAAATAAGTATTAAAATTTTCGGTTAAAATGCTAATAAACTTTTATTTTTATTGTTGAAAACTTAAGGAAACAGTATAAAGCTGTTTGATTCAAATTGTTCATTTGATCTCAGAAAAAGGGCTCAAGCCCTAAATGCTCTGTTCTCTGTTGGTGACTTTATACTAGTGAGGGGATTGCTGTTTTCTGTAATAAAATGGAATTAATGTTTTCTCCATATGAAATAATTTCAACGAAGAAAGAAATTTCTTTCAAAACAACTTCTACAGCCCTTCTAGCACATACTTAGCCCGTTTCCCTGACTTCCTAGTAAAGCAGGAAAAAATTTTTTTAGGCGAGAATTTACTAGAGCTCAAAGTTCAAGGACAGTCTTGTCATTCCACCTCTATTTTTATTTCTTTTCCTGAATTACTAATTTCTCACAAACCCTAATAAAATATAAAGAAGTCTCAGACCTAGATGCAGAAGAATATAAAATGGTGATTGCCACATCTTTATGTTACTGCTGCTGGAGAAAGAAAATGTGATATTATTTAGATTATTTCAGTCCTTTCTTCCAAGAGTTAGAGAGGAATTATAGAGTTTATGTGGACCCAAGAAATTATTAATTTTTGTTTTACTTGATTCTGGTACAGCCTGTTTGTGGCTAAAAATAAGCAAATTATAGGAGACATTAATCAAGTAACAATCGTCTGAGAAAAATAATTTTCAGTGCTTTAATTCAGATTTTTAGTTTTAGTTTTGATACTGTATTACTCACAAAATCACCTAATAGAATTGGCAGCGAGTTAAACACTGGCACATCAGTGGCATGAGAGTCATAGCAGCAGGGGGATGTTCGCTTTGCTTTGGAAGTGTGTATGCCCATTTTATTGATGTCTGATTTTTTTTTAGGTTTCACCTCAGAATGGTGAATGCTTATTATAGCACTTATCTACCCCAGCTCTCTGAGTTGATTTTTTTTTAAGAGAAAAGGAAAATTGAGATGGCTTGAAAAAGAGGCATTTCACATTGTCATGGTTCCACTCTCTTAAAATTTTTCTTCAGTTGAAGATTTGTTACCTCAGCATAATATCACTAGAAACTTAAAGACAGTTGCCAGTGATGGAATCCAGCCAATCAGTGTGAATTTACCTCATGTACAAGTCAGTCTTACCCTGTGGATACTTATAAACCATACTCTTTTATAGAAATATCCGGCATTGTTACATGTCCTATTGGAATGTCAGCCATATTTTGAGAGAGAGTAAAAACATTTTGAAAATTCCTCACCCATGGAGCACATCAATTATTTAAAGTGTCATTTGTGGATTATTTGTTCTCACAAACCTTTGGCAGTGTTGACTTATTGGAGAAATGTAATCTATCTATATAATACAGGAATATGCAAATTAGCCAGGGCACCGTAACATCACCACCGAACAGCAGGGACCTGAGGCTGCATGGCACCTGGCCAGGGCAAAGGACCTCAGGCCTTTCTCCTCTCCCGGAGGGGCTTGATGGGGGACCTCAGGCCACGCCCCTCGCCTGGTGGGGCTTGACGGAGGACCTCAGGCAATGCCCCCCGCCCCAGTGCCAGGCTGGGGGACCTCAGGCTGCACCCCCTGCCCAGTGGGGCTTGATGGGGGACCTCAGTCCATGCCCCTCTCCTGGAGGGGCTTGATGGGGACCTCAGACCATGCCTCTTGCCTGGCAGGGCTTGATGGTGGAACCTCAGGCCACAGCCCCTGACCCAGTGCCAGGCTGGGAGACCTCATGCTGTGCCCCCCGCCCCAGTGCCAAGCCGGGGGACCTCAGGCTGTGCCCCTGACTGGCGGGGCTTGACGGGAACTTCATGCTGTGCGCCTCTGCGCCGGGCCAGGAGACCTCAGGCCGTGCTCCCCCCGACCCCTCGCCCAGTGGGGCTTGACAGGGTACCTCAGGCTGCGCTCCCCCTGCCCGGAAGGGCTTGATGGGGGACCTGAGACTGTGCCTCCCACCTGGTGCCGGGCCGAGGGACCTGAAGCTGCGCCCCCAGCCTGGTGGGGCTTGACAGGGGTGGGGCTGGCCGGGTCTGTGTCTCCTGCATTTTTGAAGCGCGTGCATGTGGTGGGCGGGGACTTGACTCTAGGTCAGTGATGGGCAACCTTTTGAGCTTGGTGTGTCAGACTTCGCCAAAAAACTGAGCATAACTCGGGTAGTGTGTCACTTTGAGGAAAAAACTAACTCCAAGACTCTAGTCGCAAATGTTTCATCCTCAGGAGCAGCAAATGTTTCATCCTCGGCATGCGGCCGCGTGTCATCAGAAATGGCTACGCGTGTCAGTGCTGACACGCGTGTCATAGTTTTGCCATCACTGCTCTAGGTCCTGTGGTACTACCGCCCCAGACTCTGACAGGAGGGAGATTTTCATATACATTTTACTAATTTTCTTTCATCTCTGACACTTCTATTATAGAGAAAGGGCAAATAGCAATATTAAAGTATTTCCTCTAATTAATTCCCTTTTAATGTGCACGACTTTTGTGCACCGGGCCACTAGTGATATATAAAAAGTGACGAAATCTAGTGACTCCCAAAGTTGAATTGTGGAAATATGGGTTTCTATGGTTTCTTCTTCAGTGCTATATCTGTGACTCCTACTCATATATGATCCTTCATAAAATCAGGAGTAAAAGATAGCAACAGTACCTGACAATTCCTAAGTTTAATATACTGCTGAAGTCACTGGTATCTGTTTCTGTTAGGTTACCTCAAGAATCACTTAGGATATTTTCTTTTCAATGAATGGGATATAAAATTATAATCAACACTATTATATGTCACTAGAGTCCCGGTGCATGAAAATTCATGCACTAGAGGGAGCGTTCCCTCAGCCCGGCCTGCCAACTCTCACAGTCTGGAAGCCTTCAGGGGCAGGAGGCGACCCGGTGATCAGGGAAAGGCAACGCCTCATCACACCTCTGCTGCTGCCACTGCCGGCAGCATAAGCCTTGGCCCACCCTGGTTACCTGAGCCTCGGGTGGCCCTAGGCGGCTGGGCAGCCGCCATCCGAGGCTTGCCTGCACCTCGGGCCAGCCCTGGGCGGCTGGGGAACTGAGGGGACTGGGGACTCCGGAGGCAGGTGCGCGGAGCAGCTGGACCTTGCTGCATGCCTGCCACCCTGGTGGGGCTGAGGGGACTGGGCGCCACCATCTTGTGGCTGTGGGCGCCGCCATCTTTGAGGACATGGCAGTCAATTAGCATATTCCCTCTTTATTGGCTCTGAGTGCCACCATCTTTGAGGGCAGGGCAGTTAATTAGCATTTTCCCTCCTTATTGGCTGTGGGCGCCGCCATCTTTGCAATGGCATGAGGGTCAATTAGCATATTCACTCTTTATTAGATAGGATATGCATGTAACTGTGGACCAAAATCAAAAATAAAAATTTTAAATTCTTATTTTGGTAGCATCTAATATATTTTGAGCTTATGGTCCAATGGCACCATTGTCCACCCTCAAAGAATCTAATGGGGAGAAAAAGAACCTAGTGGAGTTAATTTTCCTGTACCTCTCTTCCTGGATTTCATCATTGCCTAACAAATAGCTCTTGGTCTATCATATTCTTTATGATCATCCCTGTATTGGTCAGTACTTTCTTGCCTTAACCCAGCTCTCCAACTTTTCTTACCCCTTTAACATCTCCCTACTAAGTCACCAAAATTTCTAAATTCATCTATCTTCATTCATTTAACAAATATTCACTGAGTATCTATCTGTTCTGTGCCAGGCACTGGCACAAGCATTCTTAGTTTTCTTCTGGAACCATTTTTCACCTTCTTTGCCTGAAGTGTAATTTGGCCTCTCCCCTGGAAACTCACAACAACCCTTTCTGGTGCTAAGTATTTATCCTAAGATCTTAGTGTTAGAGGTAGGACTCACATCCTTGTTTCCTGGGGCATTATTCCATCACCTTCTTACAATACTCATTGCTTCTTTAAGGCTCATGTTATTTAGCTACAGCATTGAAGCTTTTCAGTGAAGACTTTTGTTATCTCACTGACCAGAATCTACATGGATCACCCATTTGTTACTTTGTCTTCTCAGTTTGTTGCCAGTTGTTCTTTGCCTCCATTGACTTTCTTCCTTTTATAGCTAGCATTCTAGACCTTGTTGTAATCTAGTCTACCTCCAGCTTCACTCCTTAAACATCTCCCACTCTAATCACAATTTTCTATCATTTTAATTTTCTTGTTCAAGTATTACCACTACAACTATCTTTCCACATCATTTGAACTTACTTGTTTCTTGGTGTATTCTAATCCATTAGTCTGTCTTTGCTTTCCTTTCTATTCAGTTTAGATTCCTTGGTCCATTATTTTAATAATTCTGATTTTAACATTCTAAACCCTCTTGGTCCTCTATTTTGTCAGAACCCTTTGGTACCTTCCCTGTTGCTTTTGGGATAAAAGCAAAGTACCCACTATGGCCTACACGATCTTTTTACACATCTGGTCCCTTCTTTCTCTCCTGCCACATTTGTCCCCTTCTTCCCTTTGTTCTGAAGGCTTGTGATACTTTGATTTTTTTTTTTTTATCTTCTCTTGTAGGTTGTGCTTTCCCACTTCAGGGCTACTATACAGACTGGGACCTGAAGCTGGAATCCCTTCCCGGTCCATCGGCTTTCTTGGGGAAATTTTGTCTAATCCCCCAAAACATAGATCAGAACCTCATGTTACTTACTATTACAGCTTCCTGTAACTTCTTACATAACTGTTCACAATGTATAATTATATATTTACTAGAGGCCCATTGCACGAAATTCGTGCACTCGGGGTGGGGGGGAGGTCACTCAGCCTGGCCTGTGCCCTCTCACAGTCCAGGAGCCATTGGAGGATGTCCAACTGACGGCTTAGGCAGGGAGCAAGCCTAAGCTGTCAGTTGGACATCCTTAGTGCTACCGCAGAGGTGGGAGAGGCTCTTGCCACTGCTGCTGCGCTCGCCAGCTGTGAGCCCAGCTTGTAGCTGAGCGGTGCTCCCCCTATGGGAGCACACTGACCACCAGGGGGCAGCTCCTGCATTAAGCATCTGCCCCCTGGTGGTCAGTGTGCATCATAGTGACCGATCATTCTGCCATTCGGTCAATTTGCATATTAGCCTTTTATTATATAGGATGAACTTTATTAATTAGTTACTAAATCTCTGTATTGACTCTAAGCTCAAGAGTGATAGAGAAACATGTCTTTTGCTTTCTGTTGTGCCCTCAATGCATAACACAAATTATCTGGTACCTGGTAGGAAATCAGCATTTTGGGGGAGGAGAGAAGGAGAGAAAGGAAGGATGGAAAAATGTAAAAGTGGGCATGGGGACACTCCCCAGAGTGATTCTGTAGATATACTTGTAGAAAGCTGGTTGAGGACTTTTAAACATTGATAACATCGTAGCAAAGTGTGAATACAATGGAGTCTGACTGTCTAGGTTGGAATCCTAGATCAGCCTCTTCTGGTTGTATTACCTTCAATACAGCACTTAAATTCTAAACCTGTTCTGTAAAAATGAGGATAATAATAATATCTAGTACTAACCTCGTAGCATCATTGTGAGGATTTAATGAGTCAATCCATGTAAAGTCTTTAGAGTACTTCAGAGTATTCATGTAATGTAAGTTGCTATTACTATCATCATTGCAATAACTATAGCTATTCCATATTCATAAAGTACTGTACTAATTGGTATATATCTTGTCAAAGAATTACCATGCACTGGCCAAAAGAACATATTGGGGAAAAAAGAGATTTCTAGTGTAAACACTACCATAAAACTGTATTAGGAATTCTGTAAACTCAAATTCTTATTAGTAGTGATTATGAGGTACCTAAAGGAGTTTGTTAGAAGAGAATGGTTGACTGTATACCAGGTCCAAGCCTGTATAGTAACCCTGAAGTGGGAAAGCACATACATTCTCACTAATACTTCAAAAACGCTCCTCGCCTCAAGCTTGGCACTTCCTTTTTTTTTTTTTTTTTTTTTTTTGTAATTGTAAAACATTTGGTCTTGATCTGTAATTTTCTTGAAATTAAGAAAATAGTGGACTTCTCAAATGAAAATCTGACTTACATGATGAATTCTTAACCTCTAGATAATTTTCTTTTTGTACCATTCTTATTTTCTTCTAATTGTTATTTCCCCCCCTTCCCCTCACACCCTTTGGAGATTTATGCCTCTTAATCTCCCAAGAAATTATAACAAGATTTTCCATTAGCATCTATGAAGCTATAGAAAGTCTTTTACTCTCAGTTGTGGAACAGAAGAAGGTGGGAAGCTTGAAGTTATAGTCTTTGCCAGCACCTGAAGCACACAGTTGCTTTGCTTTCTTAAGGAAAATGGGTCTGTGGTAAAGTCATAATTTGTTCCCTTCTTATTTTGAGTAAAAGTTTATTAGCTTGTGATTTAAGCAAACCATCTGGTCCTGCTGGCACTGTACACTATCAAGCCCTGTGTTTCCTCCATAATATGTTACTGGAGGCAGTTAAGTTACATACTTGAATCACAGCTCTTGCCTGGTCTTTTTTTATGTCTTAAAACATATGCTTTTGTAAATTGTGCTCTGACCTCAACCACATTTTTAAAAATTGTGGAGAATTTTTCTCATCGTTTAGTATGGTATATATCTCTTCTTTTCTTCTACTCAACTTTCATTACCATCATTTCTCCGTGACTATATCCAAAACTATACAACAACTGCTTTGTGGTAGGCATGTAATTGAACAGATATCCAAACAGAGATAGTGGACTGTCTTCTCGGGATTATGGAAAAGTAACAGAAAGTGCGAAGTTTTTCAATTTGAACTTGAGACTGGTTCTCTGCCTTGGAGCCAGAGCACAAGTCAGATGATTATTTGGAAATCCTGCTTTATGGTACCATTTTTGCCTTAAATACTAACATGCTTTCAAACTTTTTTGAGTGAATGTGTGATCTGAGGTAGAAATACTTTGAGGGCCTCACACTCAAATGATTGGGAAAATTAAGCAATCTTTAAGAAAATTATGTTTTAGTAACAAGCAAAATTCTATAAATAAAAGAATGGAATGAAAGATAAAATATGTCTGTAAACATGGCAGACTAGATTCTGGGAAAATAACTCCACAGAAACAATTGAAGATAGCTAATAAAATATGTATTCATAAATTGGCAAGAAAGTAAGGAATTCTCATGTCAGGGGATGAAAAGACAGGGAATTTAAAGATAAGTACTTGATAAGCTGTTGAACATCAAAGTTTGTTTTTGTATGTTGACAGTCCAAAAGAAAAGGTCGATGAGAGCCCACGGTAGAGAATCTAATAACTACTAACCTTTCTCCGCTTATTAAGAAAGTAGTTACAGTGCCCCAAATTGGTCATTTGAAAACACTAATAAAATTGACTGGCCTTTGGTGAGACTAAAAAAATAAAAAGAAGGAAGGCACCATGAACAATGTTTGGAATGATAAAGGGCTCATATCTACAAGTCCTGCAGGTATTAAAAAGAGACAAGGTATTTTTGCCAGTACATTTGAAAATTTAGACTAAATGAACAAATACTAAGAAAAATGGAATTTAGCAAAACTAGTGAAATATGAAAACAATAACCTGAAAAAGAATCAGTAATAAAATTTCCCTTCCACAAAAATTTAAGCCCAGGGAGTTAAACTGGTGATTTTTAATCTATACTAATAAAAGGGTAATATGCAAATTGGTCAGGACACCCTCACAGTAACGACCGAACAGCAGGCTGCATGGGGCGACAAGGCTGTCAGGGGGGTTAGTGAGGGATGACCAAATGACTGAACAGCAGGCTGCGTGGGGCAACCAGGCTGGCAGGGGGTTTAGTGAGGGACGACCAAACGACTGAACAGCAGGTTGCGTGGGGTGACGAGGCCTGCAGGGGGGGTTAGTGAGGGACGACCAAACAACTGAACAAGCAGGCTACATGGGGCGACTAGGCTGGCAGGGGGGTTAGTGAGGGATGTCCAAATGACTGAACAGCAGGCTGTGTGGAGCAACCACCAGGGGGAAGACACTGCTACTGGTAGCATGACGTGCACTGACCACCAGGGGCAGATGCTCAATGCAGGAGCTGCCGAGCTGCAGTGACTTGGCAGCTGTGGTTCTTGGGTGATGCACCCAGAACCAGAGAGGAGGGAGCCTGATTCCAGGGTGCATCACCCAAGAACCGCCCTCTCGCAATCCGGGACCCCTCAGGGGATGTCAGAGAGCCAGTTTCGGCCTGATCCCCGCAGGCCAGGCTGAGGGACCCCACCGGTGCATGAATCTGTGCACTGGGACTCTAGTTAGAATAATAATTACTCTACCTGCAAAGGGGTTATGAGGGGGTTTTCTGGGGTTCTGGGTAATGTTCTGTTTATTGGTCTGTGCTGATTACATAGGTGTATTCGTTTTGAGAAATTTCTTCCTGTTGTACATTTATTATTTGTGTATTTTTCTATATTTATGTCATATTTCAATTAAAAATTTACCGAAAAGTTGAGTTATTGAGTATGCATAGAGTGGGCTTCCTTTTGTGTATAAAGGAAGAATAGATTATTTATGCATGCTTGCTTGTGCACATAGAGAATATGCCTCCAAGTTATATAGGAAACTGATACCATTTCTTACCTGGGGTAGTGAAAGACAGGATGCGAGGGTGATGTTTTTACATATCTACACTAATAAAAGAGAAACATGCAAATGACCATCACTCTACTATGCTACCAGCCAATCAAGAGTGAGTATGCAAATTAACCCAACAAAGTTGGCAATGCCCATAGCGGCCAGGCAATGCTGGAGCTGCTGGGGGCCGGATCAGAAACACAAACCTGCAGGCCCGGCACCCAGCAGCCCCAAGCCCCGCCACAGCGGACCTGGGGCTACTGGGGGTTAGATTGGACACAAACCCGCAGTCCTGGCACCCAGCAGCTCCAAGCCCCGCCACAGCGGACCTGGGGCTACTGGGGGTTAGATTGGACACAAACCCGCAGTCTTGGCACCCAGCAGCTCCAAGCCCCGCGGTTGAGGCGCTGGAGCTGCTGGGGGTGGCAGGGGCAGCGGAGACACAAACCTGCAAGAAACCTGTGGAAAGGGAGATAAACTATCATAACTTTATCTCCCTTTCCACTAGATGAGAAAACTGACCCTGGTTTATTTAGTGATGTAGCCCACACCTTCTACAAGCACAGGGTATGTTATGACCACTCCCAGGAAGGTCTGGTCAGAATACCATCTCTAGGGAATAACGCTACTGTGGCAAATCATCTAAGAGAGGAAACAAGCTTTTGTTGTTTTTTTTTCTGAAGGTCAGAGAACATGCCACCCCAACATATGCTGTGTTGTTATATTGATGATCTTGAGCTGCGGATGTTTGAAAAACAGCAAATGCATGCAGAGGCTTTAACTGAAGTCTCCTGATCTGCCTAAAATCGGACCCCCCAAAAGGAGCTTAAATGTCATAGGTCCCCTTGATGGGAGAAGTGTCATCAGGCAAAGAAGACTGACTCCTGTCACAGGACAGGAGAGTAGAAGTTGACATCACACCCAACCTTTGTTACAAACTATTTTCCCCCACCCCCATTCTTCTTTCCTAAAAATCATTTACTCTCCTCTAAGAGGCCTACATCTCCTGTCCGCTTTCCCTAGGAAGAAGGTATTTAAATCTGCATTCTAAGCCACCTTGGGGAGTTACTCATTTTTCCCTGGGATCTCCCACATATACACGAGGTACACATGTTAATGAACTTTTATTGTGTTTTTTTTTGTGTGTGTGTGTGTTTAAAAAAATATATATTTTATTGATTTTTTACAGAGAGGAAGGGAGACGGATAGAGAGTTAGAAACATCGATGAGAGAGAAACATCGATCAGCTGCCTCCTGCACACCTCCCACTGGGGATGTGCCCGCAACCAAGGTACATGCCCTTGACCGGAATCGAACCTGGGACCTTTCAGTCCGCAGGCCGACGCTCTATCCACTGAGCCAAATCCGCCAGGGTGAACTTTTGTTTTTCTTTGGTGATCTGTCTTTCATTACAAGGGCCTCCACTAAGATATCAGAAAGGTAGAGGAAAACTATTTTTCCTCCTCCATAATTCTATCTCGGGAAATCAAGTCCCCAGCTGAACACTGAGGTTGGCTCAAGTACCAAGCAGTTCCGGCTGACAGGTGGGAAGCTTCTAGGGAGAAATCAATGATATTGGCATCAAAGTGGGACGGAGGGCACATGCATGGTTGCTGGTGGGAGTTTAAAGTGGTTCAACATTTTTGGAGGTTGATTTGGCAAATTCGATAGAAATGTTCAAGGTACATCCAAGAGTCTTCTTCTAGGAATCACATCTGCTGAGATAAAGCACAAGTGCATAAGCCTTGGTCAGAACCCAGGATGCTACTGTGGGATCCCCTTCCATGATAGGAAAACCTGGGAACAACCTGCATTTTTAGGACAAGGTGGCATCTACACTAATAAAAGGGTAATATGCTAATTAGACTGAACATCTTCCGGACGACCTTCCAGACATCCTTCCGGACAAAGCCATGTTGGCGGGGCCAAAGCAGAGGAGGTTAGAGGTGATCAGGCAGGCAGGGGAGAGCAGTTAGGGGGATCAGGCCAGCAGGGGAGAGCAGTTAGGGGGATCAGGCCGGCAGGCAGGTGAGCGGTTAGGAGCCAGAGGTTCTGAAGGATCCCAGATTGGAGAGAGTGCAGGCCGAGCTGAGGGGAACCTCTTCCCATGCACAAATTTCATGCACCGGGCCTCTAGTGTTTAAGATAAGTTTATAAAAGATGTACATATCCCACACTTAATTTGAGTTTGTATAAATGGTGCTATTCATTACTGATTTTTGTCATAAGAGCATACCTTGGTATATCAGTTCAATTCAGTTTCAGATAAGATTTTACATGCATTAAACTGATAAAACAAAATCTTTATTGGCCGTTTTCAAAAGGGCAGACAGTGATATATGTTTATGTAAAGGTAGCAGATATATGAGATCTGCATAATATATATTCTGACAGCAACTGGGACTGAAGATGCTAGTAGCTGAGAACATTAACTTGATGACTTCTGAAAAGATACACAAAGAAGCAAAATCCAAAATGTATCTGTTATCATTGTTTAGCAGCTGTTACCAATCAACATGGAGACTTTGGTTAGGTTTGAGGCACTATAGGAGGGTCTGTTAACAACTCTGATTTGTTACACTGCAGTTTTGTTTCCAAATGCTCTCCGTTTTACTGTCACACAAATTGATATTATGGAGGAGTCAATGAATGGCAGATCCCTGTCTCTGACTTCACTCAACTCTACCTCTCAAAAGGTTTATTGTCACATTATTTCTTGGCAAGCAGCAACCTGAAAAACTCTCGTGATTGGTGTAGTTGGCTGATGGATTACCTAGTTGAAGTTAGTTTTTGGCAATAATGTATTTTATCAGCATATTTTCTGTTTCTGAATTAAAATGGACATGTTTATTTAAATTTGATTTGGGAAACACCCAGAGTAAGTGGAAATCACTGTAAGGTACATATGTAGCTCTTAGTTTTTCATGGTTCAGCATTGTGTCATTTCCTCCTGAGTATTTTTCAGGTCCTTTTAAAGCATTCTGTCTTCTCTCTGAATATTCTATATATTATTCCTGCCTTTCTTGAAAAAACTCTATTTCTGCCTTCTCTGATTGCATTCTAGTTGTTTCTTTAAAAAGAAATTCTTTTTAATGGTGTAAAACAAAAATCATTTATGTTTATACTAAATCTGTTATTAGTCAAGTTTGTCTCTTATTTCCTGAAATTCTTCTATAAATATTTATTACTAGAGGCCCAGTGCACGAAATTCGTGCATGGGTAGGGTCCCTAGTGGCTCCTGGCTGGGGCCTCCCTTCCCCGGCTGCTGGCTGCTGGCTGGAGCCTTCCTTCATTCTGCACCACCCCCTGGTGGTCAGTGCAAGTCATAGTGAGTGATCAAACTCCCAGTCGGTCAAACTCCCAAAGGGACACTTTGCATATTAAGCTTTTATATATAGAGATGATTTTGTTCTTTATATCTTTATCTGTGTTATATTCTTATTTCCATGGAAATTTCTGGGGAATTTCTAAGTAAATTCCTTAAAAGGGATTATCTATGGCAGGCAGTCCCTTGCTGAACTTATATGTCCTTGCATTTATCAAAAAGAAAATGAAGTTCTTTCTGGCTGAAACAGGAAAGAATTATAGTGGAGGGATGACCAGAGATTTATTCATTATTTGCCATATATCCTATATAATAAAAGGCTAATATGCAAATTGTCTCCATGGGTATGAGTTTGACTGACCGAGAGTTAGACGTGCGCTGACCACCAGGAGGCGGCGGCGGCAGGCAACTGGGGGTAGGGAGGCCCCGGTTGGTGGCTGGCAGCCGCTAGGGACCCTACCCATGCACAAATTTCATGCACTGGGCCTCTAGTATATGTATATATATATATATATATATATATATATATATATATATATATATATATGTATGTATGTGTGTGTGTGTGTGTGTGTGTGTGTGTGTGTGTGTGTATATATATATATATATATATATATATATATATATATATAATCCAGAAGGGTACAGTTTTTATGTGTGTATGTATTCAATTTTGTGGGCCCAGGAATTGCCCATTGCCCAGTCCTCTGACTGTAACTGATCAAGAGAATCAGTTTTTCTCTTTTCCATATTTATCACAGGTGGAGGAGTTACTGATGGCCATGGAGAAGGTAAAGCAGGAACTTGAGTCCATGAAAGCAAAACTGTCCTCTACTCAACAGTCTCTGGCAGAAAAGGAAACTCATTTAACTAATCTTCGGGCAGAGAGAAGGAAACACTTAGAGGAGGTTCTGGAGATGAAGTAAGTGTTTTGAATTTTATTCTTCATACATGTGCTTAGTAGAAGTACTTTTCCTCGTTGCTTTCTTCTTCTGGCCCTGTTTATTAGCCCTGACACACGTAGCCTACATTTAATGCTAACTTGTATTTCTCACTCCCTAGAACAAATTTGGAGCAAATCCTGGTCAAACAGAGTTATTTTTACTCCTCTTCATTGAATTTCAAAGTCCTCTATAGTATATGTATCTGTATCCAAATCCATCTCTGAAATTTCTGAAATCTTCTGGAAAGTTTTGGCAAATCGTTGAGCTTATTGAGATGACTATTGGTCCTAAGGTCATATAATGCCTAGGCAGTTTTTAAAAATATTTCTTTATTATAAACATTTCCAAAGGCATACAAAAGTAGAGAGAATAATATAATGAATCCCTGTACACCTATCTCCCATATTTAACAATTAACATTTTTTGCACTCACCAGTCAATATTTTTTATCCAAGATAAATAATAATATCTTTATTATTCTAACAGTGAAGATTAAATTCCAGTTACAATTCCATTCTTTCTTATATTTCCAACATTTACCTTCGATGTGTTTTCCACTGAGTTTAAAGTGCTATTTGGTGGAAAACAAATTCTTATGCAATATATCTTTCCCATAACATGCTGTTTTTCTTTTTTTAATTATTATTGAAAGTATTACATATGTCCCCTCCCCCCATTGTCCTCTCCCAGCCTGTTCTTGCCCCCCAGCCTTCACCACCCCCCCATTATCTGTGTCCATTGGTTATGCTTTTATGCATACAAATTCTTTGGTTGATCTCTTATCCCCATGTTCCCCTACCGTCTATCCTCCCCTGCCTTCCCTCTGAGGTTTGAGGGTCTGTTCAGTGCTTCTATGTCTCTGGATCTATTTTTGTTCATCAGTTTATGTTGTTCATTATATTCCACAAATGAGTGAGATCATGTGATACTTATTCTTCTCTGACTTACCAGTAAATTTTTACAAAATTGTCACTTTTAGCAAAATTTTGCTATATATATTTTCCTACTTGCCTCACATCTTGTGGTTTTCTGAGATAATAATTTTTTGGGAAGCATATATACATCTACTGGTACATAATTTTTCTCTGTGACTGAAAAATTCTGGTGTCCTTCTCCTCAGAATAAGTATCTCTTTTGAAAGTTCAGTAGGACTATCTCCTTTACACTCCCAACCTTCACCCCTACCTAATTATCCTACTCTCATTTTACTGAAACCAAGTCTGTCCTGGGATCCCTCAGTTTCCTTTATCTCAGCAGTTATCTATATTTGTGTGTGTTTTTTGTCTTCTCTCTCAGATGAAATATTTTTTCTTCTTCATAAAGCTAGCTTCTTATCTTTATCACAGATTTTTAAGCACTGGTCTCTCTTCAGTCTTCCTCCATTAATTTTTTTCTCACATAATCTTTGCTCACTTTCTATTAGTTTCTTCTTCTCTGCATAAATATGCAATATCTCTGACCTAATGTAAACAAACTTTTCTCAGCCCAGCTAGTGCTTTAAGCTAACATTACATCTTTTTTGCTGCTTTGAAGTATCAATGAATGTTGAATACCAGAATTATAGAGTAGTAGAGGATCTTGCCATCATACCTTAGTATGAATTTTCATGGCACATGATTATTGTGATGTTATGACAGTGACCCAAGAATTGAGGAAGAACATGTTGGGGTATCACCTGCTCTTATTATGCAACAGTGCAAGGTTTAGATATTCTAACCTCTTAGCAAAGCATTGCAGTTGATCTGGTCTTGGAAGTGATGAATATTTGAAGCAGAAATTGATATGCTGGGGGAATATGGAGAGGTTAGGATTATCATATCATCATGAGATAAATGCTTGCAAATATCCTTCTTAGGAGCAAGTTAGTGCAAGTGATGTAAGCCAAGTTTTTTGTCATTGGTAATATAATTTGAAGCTTGATATTTTGGAGGTGTAGTAGTAGACATAACTCTTGAATGATAAAGAATAAAGTCATTTTGAACACAAAAGATGCAGAGACATTGAAGCATACAACAGACTTACTTATTTCATGGGAGGGGATGGGAAAAGATTAACCAATGGATTTATATGCATATATGCATAGCCTATGGACAGATGATAGTGTGGGGAAGTCCTGGGGATGGTGTGGGAGTAGGGTGGAGGGGGACAGTGAGTGGGGGGACATCTATAGTACTTTCACCAATAAAGATAAACTTAAAAAGGAAAGAGTAAAGTCATTTCATTTGAAGAGGTCTGGGAACCATTCCTAGAACATGGTAGAAGATAGAGTTAAGAAGAAAACTAAATCAAGGTTTAAAGTAATTAAGAAAATGGAATAAGGATGGATATAATTTTGGGGGAAACAAAGTATCATATGTGATTTTTCTAAACGGAAAATGATCCTGCTGAAGCAACAGTGAGTGTGTGTGTGTGTGTGTGTGTGTTTTGTTTGTTCTGTTTTCTCTATGTATTAATAGCTTGACCTTACTTGTCAAATCTTTCCCACTCAGTTCAAATGACTATTTATAGCTACATAGTAGTATATTTGTATAAAAATTTTCTTTTATTTTTAGGACTTTGAAAAGATAAGAAATAATTTTTTAAAAACTATATTTTTATTGATTTGAGACAGGAAGAGAGAGGAAGAGAAAGATAGAAACATCAATGATGAGAGAGAATCATTAATTGGCTGCCTCCTTCACGCCCCACACTGGGATTCAGCCTTCAACCCAGGTATGTGCCCTGACCTGGAATTGAACTGTGACCTCCTGGTTCATAGGTCGATGCTCAACCACTGATCCATGCTGGCTGGGCTGAAATAATTTTTTAAAGTTGCTTGACTTTAAACCATGCAAAGCGAATTTTGGTAATTTGTTTTTCACACCACAGTACTAAACTTTGTTTTGAGCTTCTCTTGCCAACCTAGGTTGGAGATTACATTTCTGAAAAGTACTATAATTACCAAAATTTTGTTTTTGTAGGATCAAGCACTTATCAATAAGGCACTGGGCAACTAATTAAAGCATACTGATAAGTTTATATAAGTAGTATAGAAATTTAATAAACATTAATAAAAGTTCTGGAAATAAAATGTAAAAACCTGACTTTAACAGTAACATATCTCTTATATCACTTTCTTCAATTGCTCATGATTTATTACTGTGGCATCATGATGTTCTTAGATTTTCCACAAGTTTTGTGTTGTTCAGGTTTACCAACTTAAAGTTTTAAAGTAGTCCTTGCTTTAATTTGCACTTAAATTTCCCCCTTTTTTGTCATTAATTTTCAATATTATCATAGTTGTTTAATACCTCCCTTTTAATAAATTACCTCAGCACTTTAGGCTTAATCCTTTAGGGCAATGTTGGGGAACCTTTTTTCTTCCAAGGGTCATTTGGATATTTATAATATCATCCGAGGGCCACACAGGATTATTAACTTAAAAATTAGCCTGCTATATTTGGTCAACCATTTAATGCCGTGGCAGGGCCAGACCAAAATGATTTTATAGGCTTTCTATGGCCCACGGGTCAGGTGTTCCCCCACACCTGCTCTAGAGAGTGGTGGTTCTTAACAGATGATCTCTGTTTGCACTGCACTGTCAGCCAAGCCACTTAGTTCTACCAAGTGTGGGGAGCAACAGTTATTCTGTTCTTTTCATCTAGAAGAGTGAATTAAAACCCTATTTTTAAAAAATGTAGATTTTTTAAAGTTTGGCATAAAAGTAAGTGTAATGTAATGATTCATAAAACTTAAGTCGAAAACTATACAATTAACCTAAGTGTAATTATGCAGAAAACACTGTGAATGAAGGATGGGTTCTGATAGTG
This sequence comes from Cnephaeus nilssonii, assembly GCF_951640355.1. Lineage (NCBI taxonomy): Eukaryota > Metazoa > Chordata > Mammalia > Chiroptera > Vespertilionidae > Cnephaeus > Cnephaeus nilssonii. The sequence continues at coordinate 91,600,878 of NC_137077.1, forward strand.
AGCTTCCTATTTCTTTTCACTATGAAGCTGACCACGGGAATAGATATTTTTCTGCTACATTTGGGACTCCTTTCCATATATTGAACAGGTTGTTCTAATCATCTGTCCAGGGTTGTGGGTGTCTCAGTTTCTACAACTTTGCTCAAAATTTATGTAATACCTTAATCAACAAAGAAAAAAAAGAAAAAGAAATACAATGAGGGGACACAGACACTAGAGGGGTGAGGGCATGTGCTGGGGGATGGGGGATGCTGGGGGGAGTTCAGTGGGGGAAAAAGGAGACTTTTGTACTACTATTTATAATACTTTAAACAATAAAATAAAGTAATACTGAAAAGAAAAGAAAAGAAAAAAATTTATTTCATTCTGATGTCAATTTGTAAGGAGTTTACTCCCACCAAATAGTTCTGCCTGATATCACCTCTAATTAGTTACGGCAACTAGTAAGAGCATACTTCCTGGAATAAAGGAGCCTGAGTCTGAATTCTCACTCAGGAACTTATGAGCTCTATTAGTGGCCCGGTGCACGAAATTTATGTAGGGGGGGTGGGAAGGGGTGTCCCTCAGCCTGGCCTGCACCCTCTTCAATCTGGGACCCCTCGGGGGATAACCAGCAGTCAGACATCCCTCTCACAATCCAGAACTGCTGGCTCCTAACTGCTCCCCTGCTGGCTTGAATGCCCCTAACCACCTATGCCTCGGCCATGCACCCGGGACCCAGGATTCCCTCCTCCAGCCGACCACAGGGACCCGGGATCCGGGCTTCCCTCCCTCTGGTCAGCCATAGGCGCCCAGGCCAGCTGCAGTCCCAGGGAATGGTGGGCAGGTGGCTTCGTCTGGCCTGCAGCCGCAAGTGCTGGTGCCCCAGACCGCAGGTTGGGCGGCTTCTCGATCTCCTAGGCCACAGACAGCCACAGGAGCTGGCGCCTGGACCTCAGGCAAGCAGCTTCTCCGTCTATCAGGCTGTAGCCAGCCTCAGGCGCTGGCACCTGGTTTCTCAGTCTCCACCAGGACTTCTGCAGCTGGCTATGGCCTGGGATCAGGGGCAGGCGGCTTCTTCGTCTCCTGGGCTGCAGCCAACCTCAGGCACTGGGGCCCAGTTCCTCTGTCTCCTGGGACGTGGGGTGGGAGGACGTGGGGTGGGTGGCTTCTGCGGCTGGCTGCAGCCTGGGATTATGGGGCAGGTGGCTTCTTGGTCTTCCTGGCCACAGCCAGCCTCAGGCACTGGTGCCCGACTTCTCCGACTCCCACAGGCCTGGAGTGGCTGGGGGGCAGGGCCGCTGCCATCTTTGGTTAATTTGCATACTCACTCCTGATTGGCTGGTGGGCGTAGCAGGGGTACTGTCAATTTTCATCTTTCTCTTTTATTAGTGTAGATGATTTCCTCAAGTTATTTAACCTCTCTATACCTCATCTCCTCATTCAAAAATGGTAATAATAATTGTTTCTGCTTCATTCAGTTTTCATGACAATAACAAGAAATTATTAATATGTAGAATTGAGAACAATGCTTGACACAGGGTGCACTTAATAGTGGGCATTATTAGCTTGTTAACTATTTTCTGGTGATGATTTGCAGGAAAACAGAAAATTGTTTAAGCAAAATTTAAAAGGAGAAAGACAGTATCTTTCTTTTGGCTATTGGCAATGACAACCACATTTCTCACTCTATAATCATTGGCAGAACCTACCATATTTTAAATATTTTACATTGTTTAATTATTGCTAATTTAACAAGTCAAAGGACTTGCTCATTATAACTAGAGAACTTGAAATGTAGGAGAAATATGAGGGCAATGCAATGTTCAAAACAGACCAAAACATGCATATATGTGACTGTGAATCTAAAATAAGAAGTCTTAAGAAAAAAGCTGTTGGTCATTTGTATAGAAAATTCTTTGGTAAAACACTAGAATAGTCTAGAGTAATCCTGACCTAGTTAAACCAAAAGGAACGTCTTAATAGTTCTTTTCCATTCCTAGCATTATGATTACAATTCTTGAGTATCTGTTACAGATAAATGATGGCCTTGATTTTGGGGAGATGTGAAACTGTTCACTTGGTAGCCTGCCAATGATTATTCAATAGAAACATTTGAGTTGGTTAGCTAGCCCTAAAGAGAAGGAATGTTTTTATTGGCATTTCCCACATTGGTTCTTCTTTTCCTTATGCTGTGGTTTTGTTAGCCATTATTTTTTTTATTCCACTTTTATGTTAGCCCCTTTCCCTAAGAAAGAAAGGATGAATGGGAGAAGGGGGAAAATAATAAATGTCTACTCTAATAACCATAATAAATTTTAAGTATTAATTTAGGTTATGAGCTTCACTATTAAGATTTCTAGATGAGCTGACTCATTTTTTACTGCCCTGAATTTAAACTCCTACTACAGTCTCACCCCATGTTGGCATTACAAATAAAACTTAAAAGAAAAGAATAATTTTTATTTGGAATACAATTTTTATCAAACTATGAATTTGACTACTCTTAGAACTGGTTTGTGAGGACAAGTGGTAGGAGAGCTCTTTAGTTTCATTGAGGATCCAGAGCTGTTTGATAAGTAGCATCCCATTATTAAACTTGGCAGAAAAATCCAAACATCTTTGGGCTAAATTATATACTCTTGAGATGCCTTTTGGCTAAAGAAATATCTAACTTACCACAAACAGAAAATAAATTTTATATGTGCCTAAAAAGAGTCCAATAATATCATCTGAATTCTGACATTTAAAAAATTCTTGCCTGTTAAGAGAGAAACATAGAATATGCTTAGGACTAAGAAAGCTATAGAAAATGGTTACTGGGAAAAGTTTAGTCTATTTAGGAATGGAATAATTAGGTGATCAATCTATTATACCCTGAATAATTAAAACAGTTTATTTTAAATTATTTTATCTCATAATATTCTGCAGTATTTCATTTTAAAATTTATTGTAGAGTTGCTGGCATTTAAAAAAACACACCTATTTGTGGATTTATAACAGTCTTCCACATTAAACACAAAATTGAAAATAGTTATGCAGATTATAGCCTAGTAACAATATAAGAACATCTGTACTTTTTGTAAAGCCACATTTATTTACACTAACATCAAATGCTTTTAGTCATTAGACAAATGATATAGGACTTTTAGTAGAGTGGAAGAATTTTTCACAGTAACCTAAAATACTAAGGTTTAAATATTTTATAGGAAATCACATAAATTAATATAAAAATTTCCTACACTTGAATTGAAAAAAGAAAAAAAAGTATTATGTATAGTATAGCTATAAACAAATAACACTAGTGGGACTAGTCATGATTAAAATTATAAAGCAAAATTTGTATGATCTATAATAAACTCTCTCTTGGGACTTTGGGATTTGCTCCTTAGTCCTGGTTAACTCTTTAGTTCTGCCTCCTCTTTTTCTACCCTGATATCCAACTTTTTTATGCTATCTACCTTACAGAATGTGTGATCTCGATTGTTCTTAACATCTTTCCTCATCAGAACTAATAGTTTTAGTTGGAGCTCTGAGTTGTTACAGGACAGTGGTGTAAATGTGTTTGTTAAATGTAGTAATTATTAGAGTTACCTCTTCCTAGTTCTAAATTTTGACCATGATGCTCAGCTTCTCACAAGATTAGGCATGTGTATTACAAATATTTTTATTCCTTATGACCTAAATTGGAATCAATGACCTATCACTCTAAATATTCCTTGCCTTTCTCCTCCCTTAGAACCTAAGTCTAGCCCGGCTGGCGTGGCTCAGTCATTGAGCATCAACCTATGAACCAGGAGGTCACAGTTCAATTCCCGGTCAGGGCATATGCCTGGTTGCGGGCTCGATTCCCAGTGTGGGGTGTGCAGGAGGCAGCTGATCAATGATTCTTTTTTTTTAATTTTATTGTTTAAGGTATTACAAATAGTAGTACATATGTCTCTTCCCCCCCTCCCCACTGACCTCCCCCCAGCCTCCTTTACCCCCCAGCACTTGCCCTCGTCCCCCCGCCCCCAGTGTCTTGTGTCTGTTGGTTCTTCTTATATGCATGCATACAAGTCCTTCGGTTGATCTCTTACCCCCCCTCCAAACCTCCCCTACCTTCCTGCTGTAGTTTGACAGTCTGTTCAATGCTTCTTTGCCTCTGTTATTTTTGTTCAACAGTTTGTAATGTTCTTTATTATTCATAAATGAGTGAGATCATGTGGTATTTATCTTTCACTGACTGGCTTATTTCACTTAGCATAATGCTCTCCAGATCCATCCATGCTGCTGCAAATGGTAAGAATTCCTTCTTTTTTACAGCAGCATGGTATTCCTTGTGTAGATGTACCACTGTTTTCTAATCCACTCATCTGCTGATGGGCATTTAGGCTGTCTCTCCCTCTCCCTTCCTCTCTGAAATCAATAAAAGAAAAACAACAACAAAAAAAAACACCCTAAGTCCATTCCACCTTTTAGCCATTTAAGGTCAGATGTAACTTCCAAACAGAAGAAACCACATTCTTATTTTTAAAAAAATATGCTTTTATTGATTTCAGAGAGAGAAAAGGAGAGGGAGAGAGAGAGAGAAACATCAAGGATAAAAAAAATTGCAATAACCATTGTAAGAAAATCTGTTAACTAATATACCACCAATCTGAGAGGTGTTTGGGATTTGGGATTTTAAACATTTTTTTCCGTTCAGGATCTTCGTTTTCAGTGTTACTCAGAGAATACCATATAGGTAGTTACTCATTCTGTAAATGCATAAAACTTCCCTCAAGTTTTGTATGTAGAAGATTATAATTCATCCATTTAATCATAACCTTTTCCTATCAGAAGATCCTGAACACAATACTATTATTGTAGCAAAGGATATGTTTACATTTTGAGCCAGTTTGCTTACCCATAAAACAGGGATAGTACTTGGGCCTACCTTATGAGGTTGTTGTGAGGATCAAATGAGATGAAGTAATGAAAACATTTTGAAATTGGTGAGGCTGAATATTTGCAAAACATAATACAGCTGAAAATCCAATTCATACTTAATTTTTCACGTCTGTAGTTTTTCATTCTGAAATGAAAGGATTTCCTAAATCTCTTAAGATCCCTGTGGTTTTAAAAATTATATAGTTCTTTGACTAGTTGACCTTCTCAGGTCCCTTAATTCTGTAGTTGGAAATGTTCTAAGTCAGTGGTCGGCAAACTCATTAGTCAACAGAGCCAAATATCAACAGTACAACGATTGAAATTTCTTTTGAGAGCCAAATTTTTTAAACTTAAACTTCTTCTAACACGACTTCTTCAAAATAGACTCGCCCAGGCCATGGTATTTTGTGGAAGAGCCATACTCAAGGGGCTAAAGAGCCGCATGTGGCTCACGAGCCGCAGTTTGCCGACCACTGTTCTAAGTAAATAAAAAGCATAATGTATATAAAAATAGAATACTAGGAAGAAGAAGCCATGAATTTTTGGATGAGGACTAGGGTGCACATTCACTGGATGGGACTCCCCAATCCTTTACCGAGATTGGCTAATATGGGGATGAAAGTGGAATTTTTATATTAGAGGTAGAGCAATACTGGTGAATTTGTACTTGCAACCCAGTCAGAGTAGTAAAGTTTTTGCTAAAACTTCAGATGTCTTGCCATGATAACAGAAAAGCTAGGGTTTAGGAATAGGGAGCATGACCTATAATAATGCCTACTATAGACCTAGCCTCACAAAACTTAAAGCCCCAAGAAAGTCTCTAGGGGATATAGAATTTTGAGGGTGAGTCCCACCAAGATAGAGAGGTTAGGAAAGCTCAAGATATAGCTTAACAAAGGATAAATCCAAAGCTTACACATGTTCAAGATCAACTATTAACTGAATTACCTTCTAGACTAAATTTCATTGCTCATCAGAATAAAATAGCAGAATACAGAGTCTTTACAATGTATCATATACAGTTTGCTATGTTGGATTTTTTAAAATTGCCAGACATGCAAAGAAATAGTAACATGACCTAGTGAACAAAAACATGCAGTAGAAATTAACTCAGAGAAGTCCCAATGAATTTAACAGATAAAGACTTTAAAGTCACTCTTATGAATGTGCTTAAAAGACTTAAAGAAAAATGTCATATTGACAATAGGAGAAGTAGGAAACCTCCAAAAGAGAAGAAAAAATTTTTTAATGGAAATTTGAAAACTGAAATTGAAAATTCACTGGGTGGTCTCAATGATAGATTAAAGCTCTCAAAAGACTCTATAAATTTTTAAATGGATTAATGGAAATTAATCTGAGTAACAGGGAGAAAACGTATTTTTATAAAATTAACAGAGCCTCAGTGACATGTTGGACAGTATCAAATGGGCTAACATATATTTAACTGAAACTCCAAAAAGATAAAAGAGTGAGAAAGGGGCAGAAAGAAATTTTTGAAAAAGTATGTGTGAAATAGTTCTCTAATTTGACTTAAAATACATTGATTTAAAAAGGTATATGGGAAATCTCTGTGCCACCTTCTCAAATTTATTTGAAACCTAAAACTGCTCTTAAAAAATAAAGTTTTGAGCATCATGGTCAAGTGAGGAAGACCTCTTGGTTATAACTACCCTTGAAGTTATAAGAAGTTGGACAACTATAATTCAACAAAGGACTCCCTGCTCAGTACACAAGTGTGTCTGAGAGATCCACACTCTGAGACATCTGAAGCTGGGCATATCAGGATGAGCAGAGGAAGCAGGTTGCGGGGAAGGACGGAGGGAGCCTCAGAGGGAGCCCAGAGCTCGCTACAGCTCCAGCAGACACAGTAGCAGGTTGCAGTGCACACGCTTGACATCTCAGAGGGCCAGAGGGGCAGACCAACATTTTGGCCTGGGTGGCCTGTGCACACTGTGGCTAACCCCAGTGACAGGAGTAGAGATACAGATGTATGGAAGATGAGATCTAGCAGGTGCCATTACTAGGAAAAGAGCAAAGCCACAGAGGAGCGAATCTGCCTCCTACCTGCCCTTGCCCATTGCAGCGGGATTTGGTAGAGGCAGCTAAGCATTGCTGGCAGCCTTTGGGTACATGAGGATACACCAGCATCTCAAAGGCCCAGAGCTCCAGCACCAGTCACTTCCACCAAGGGGTGGTGCTCTGAGACTGAGACAATCCAGTTACAGAGGGGATGTCCACTTCCTTGGAAAATAGCAGGCATTCTCCATGGCGAAGGGAACCCAGTCCCACCAAGATCCTGGAGGGCCCAGTAAAGCTTGTAAGACAAAACAAAAATTTATACTATTGCACCATCTACTGGAAAACAAAGGAAAGACCTCTACTTATCAACCTGCTGAATTTTTAAAAATAAAACTGTACATAAAAAAAAGGAGAGTTCAGCACCTTAAATGCCTGGGCTGAGAAACAATCTGTCAAGTATTGTGAATAATCAAGCTAACAGGGAACTTGAGAGAAAATGAAGTCTCCAGAAACCAAACTCAACGATATGACAAATTTAGATGTAAATGATAAAAGAGTTCAAGATTGTAGTTTTGAAAAAACTCAGTAAGTTGCAAGACAGAAAAGCAGGTCAGTGAGCTCAGGAATAAAATTAACAAATAAAAGGAGTACTTAATCAAAGATATTGAAATTATAAAAAAAGAACCAAACAGAAATTATGGTGCTGAAGAACTCAGTAAATGAAATGAAGAATGAATTAGAGCCCAGCTGGTGTGGCGCAATAGTTGAGCATCAACCTATGAACCAGGAGGCCATGGTTTGATTCCTGTTCAGGGCACATGCCCAGGTTGTGGGCTCAATCCCCATTGTGGGGTGTGCAGGAGGCAGATGATCCGTGATTCTCTCTCAGCATTGATGTTTCTATCTCCCTTCTTCTCTGAAATCAATAAAAATATATTAAAAGAAAAAAAGAATGACTTAGAGAGCTTCAGAAATAGGTAGATCAAATGGAAGAGAGAAATAGTGAACTTGAAGATAGAAATCTAAACTCAGGTGGAAAAAGAGAAATGGGAGTTAAAAATAATGAAAGAACTCTATGAGAAACTATCTGACTTCCTTAGAAAAAGCAATATAAGAATAATGGGTATACCAAAGGAGAAGAGACTGTTCAAACTAATAATTAATGAGAACTTCCCAATCCTGTGGAAAGAGCTGGATTCTCAAATTCAAGAAGGCAACAGAACACCTAATTATCTCAATGTAAAAAGACCTTCATCAAGATATATCATATTAAAATGTCAAAAGTTAATGACAAAGAATTCTCAAAGTAGGCTAGAGAAAAAAGACTGTAACCAATAAGGGAGACTCCGTTAGATTATCATCGGATCTTTCAAGCTAGGAGAGAGTGGAATCAGATATTCAAAATATTCAGAGAAACCACCAGCCAAAAATAATATGTTCAGAAAATTTATCCTTTTAGTTATGAAGGAGAGATAAAGGATTTTTCAGACAAACAAAAGCTGAGGGAATTTACCATCACAAGACCTAAACTATAAGAAATGTTTAAAGGGCCTCTTCTACTTGAAACAAAAAGATAAAAGGATATGAAACTGGGAGTAAGATGATAGATGGAAGCAGGAACCTGCAATTCCATTTCAGAAAAGGGCATTAAACAATTAAAAGCTTAAGAGGAAAGCATTTAAAAAAAGACTATGGTTTCTACGATTTAAAAGGTAATGCACAGCACAACGGGCTAAATTGTGATAACCATAACACAAAAAGGGAGAGAGTAAAGTACTGAACGTTCATGGGTAAATGAAGATAAGATGCAATCAGAAGAAAAAGGACTATTGTATACTATATGAAACTTTTTAAAACATAAACCTAATGGTAACCATAAACCAAAAATCCTAACCTGAAATACATAAAGAGGAAGCAGCAGAAGAAATCATAGAAAACCACCAAAGTAAAATAGCATTCAGAAAAATGGGAAAAGAAACAGTGGAGATACAGAGTAACCAGAAAACAAAAAATAAAATGGCTGTATCATGTCCTCATACACTGAGTGGCCAGATTATTAGTAATCTCGCCACTCAATGTGTGTGTGTGTGTGTGTGTGTGTGTATGTGTATGTGTATACATATATACACATACACATACACACACACACACTAGAGGCCCGGTGCATGAATTCATGCATGGGTGGGGTCCGGCCAGCCTGGCCAGGGGGAGGGGACATGGGCGGTTGGCCGGCCGGCCTGCCTGCTGGTCGAACTCCTGGTTGAGGGAACAATTTGCATATTAGCCTTTTATTATATGCGTTCAGAGATCATAATAATCTGGCCACTCAGTGTATATCAATATTTACCCTAAATTTAAATTGACTGAATTCACCAATCAAAAGACACAGAATAGCAGGATGGATTAAAAAACAATACCCAACTATATATGTTGACTTTAGGAGACCCATCTCAGCTATAAAGACAAGCATAGACTCAAAATGAAGGGGTGGAAGATGACACCTCAAGAAAATGGCATACAAAGCAAAGCATACAAAGATAAGGTGTAGCCAGACTTATAGAGACAAAATATATATCATGATAAAAAATTTACAGGGGACAAAAATGAGCATTTTATAAGAATTAGGGGACAATTCACCAAGGAGACAACACATCAATATTTATGCACCCAATCTTCGAGCACCAAAATATATAAAGTAATTACTAACAGAGCTAAAGGGAGAAAAGGACAGAAATAGAGTCATAGTAGGGGACCTGAATACCCCACTGATAGCAATGGATAGGTCATCCAACTAGAAAGTCATTAATGAAATGTAGCTACAAGAAGAATGGTGGGAAAACTACCAATATGTGGAGATCCATGCTACTGCATAACTAACAGTTGGGTCAAAGAAGAAATAAGGGATCAAAAGATACATTTTAAAAAAAAGAAAACAACAATATAACATACCAAAATTGTGGGGATGCTGAGAAAAGTGGTACTAAGAGGAAGGTATATGACATGATAGGCCTACCTCAAGAAACAAGAAAAAGCTCAAACAATCTAGCATTATACCTTAAAGAAATAGCAAAGGGAGAACAAAGCCCACAGTGCAAGGAAGGTTATAATAAAAATTAGAGCAGAAGTAAATGTAATAGAGATAAAAAAGACAAAAGAAAAAAAATAATGAAACAAAGAATGATTTTAAAAAAATAAAATTGGCAAAACCCCGGTTAGACTCAAATGGAAAAAGAATAAAAAAAAGAAAACACTCAAATAGATAAAAACAGAAGTGAAAACAGAGATGTTACAATGGACACCACAGAAATACAAATGATTATACAAGAATACTGTGGAGCCGAAACCGGTTTGGCTCAGTGGCTAGAGCGTCGGTCTGCGGACTAAAAGGTCCCAGGTTGGATTCCGGTCAGGGGCATGTACATTGGTTGCGGGCACATCCCCTGTAGGGGGTGTGCAGGAGGCAGCTGGTCGATGTTTCTCTCTCATCGATGTTTCTAGCTCTCTATCCCTCTCCCTTTCTCTCTGTGAAAAATCAATAAAATATATTTTTAAAAAAAAAGAATACTGTGGAATACTTTTTTCACTAGTGAATTCTACCAAATATTCAAGAAGATTTAATACCTATTCTTGCAAATTCTTTCTAAAAAGTGAACAAGAACAAATACTTTATAACTCATTTTATTAGGCCAACATTACCCTGATACCAAAAACAGGTAAGGAGAATTCAAAAAAAAGAAAATGTCAGGTCAGTACCTCTGATGAACATCTATACTAATAAAAGTGTAATATGCTAATTAGACCACACATCTTCGGACGTCCTTCCAGACAAAGCCACGGTGGCAGGGGCTGAGGCAGAGGTAGTCAGGGGCGATCAGGTTGGCAGGGGAGAGCAGTTAGGGGGCGATCAGGCTGGCAGGGGGGAGCAGTTGGGGGCAATCAGGCCAGTGAGGTAGGGCAATTAGAGGCAATCTGGCCAGCAGGCAGAGGTGGTTAGGGGTGATCAGGCAGGCAGGTGAGCGGTTAGGAGCCAGCGGTCCTGGATTGCGAGAGGGGTGTCTGACTGCCGGTTTAAACCAGCAGTTGGACATCCCCCAAGGGTTCCTGGATTGGAGAGGGTGCAGGCTGGGCTGAGGGACCCCTGCCCCCGTGCACAAATTTCATGCACCGGGCGTCTAGTCCTATATAATAAAAGGCTAATATGCAAATTGACCAAATGGTGGAATGACTGGTCACTATGACGTGCACTGACCACCAGGGTGCAGACACTCAAAGCAGGAGCTGCCTCCTGGTGGTCAGTGCACTCCCACAGGGGGAGCACCACTCAGCCAGAAGCTGGGCTCACAGCTGGTGAGCGCAGCAGTGGTGGCGGGAGCTTCTCTCACCTCTGCGGCAGCGCTAAGGATGTCCAACTGACGGCTTAGGCCCTGAGGGCTCCTGGACTGCAAGCCCCCCCTGAGTGCACGAGTTTTGTGCACTGAGCCTCTAGTAGATACAAAAATTCTAAACAAAGTACTTGCAAATACACAATACATTCAAAAGACAAAAGCACCATGATCCAGTGGGCCTCATTCCAGTGTGCAAGAAAAGTCCAACATATGCAAATCAAACAATGTAATACACCACATTAATAAAATAAAGAGATAAAAATCATGAGATCAGCCGAAACCGGTTTGGCTCAGTGGATAGAGCGTCGGCCTGCGGACTGAAAGGTCCCAGGTTCGATTCCGGTCAAGGGCATGTACATTGGTTGCGGGCACATCCCCGGTAGGGGGTGTGCAGGAGGCAGCTGGTCGATGTTTCTCTCTCATCGATGTTTCTAGCTCTCTATCCCTCTCTCTTCCTCTCTGTAAAAAAAAACAATAAAATATATTAATAAATAAATAAATCATGAGATCATATCAGTAAATGCAGAAAAAGCATTGAACAACACAATGTCCACCTGTGATTAAAATACTCAATAACATGGGTATAGAAGGAAAATACTCAACATAATAGAGGCCATCAAAGACAGACCCTCAGGAAATACCATACTCAGTGATGAAAAACAAAGCTTTTCCTCTAATTTCAGGAACAAGACAAGCATACTTATTCTCACAACTCTTATTCAACATAGTGTTGGAAGTCCTAGCCAGAGCAATCAGTAAAGAGAAAGAAATAAAAGGCATCCAAATTGGGAATGAAGGAGTAAAACCATCACTATTTGCAAATGACATAATTCTATATATAAAAAAATTCTAAAGATTCTACTAAAAGAATATTAGGAACAATAAACAAATACAATAAAGTTGCAGTATACAGAGAGCATGCATAAAGTAAATTGTGGAATGAGTCTGTTGAGTCATCATTTTCTTTTTCCTTCTCAACTCCTCTTCCCCTCCCCCACATTTGTGGTTTTCAATAGAATGCCTTCTTATATCTGCAGTTCCTCAAATAATGTTAGGTAGGGTGTTTATTGTTCTTTAGTATTTGGGACTGAGATATTTTAAAAAATATATTTTTTATTGATTTTAGAGAAAGGAAGGGAGAGGGAATGACTAGAGAGAAAGAAACATCAATCAGCTGCCTCCTACTGGGAACCAAGCCAGCAACCTGGGCATGTGCCCTTACTGGGAATCGAACCATGACCTCCTGGTTCATGGGCCCATGCTCAACCACTGAGCCACACTGGCCTGGCAGGGACTAAGATAATTTATGCATTAAGTTTGCTTGTTTGTTTTATTAATGTGTTACATTTCTATATACTTACAATTAAATATCAGAAAATTTGGAACAATAGGTGAGGGTTTTTTTGTTACCTTGGTTCATAATATCAGAAGTGTACGTTCCAATTTAAACCAAAATTAATTTTAGTATGTTAGTGTTTTTTTCTCCTTTCCTTTTCTAATTTTTGTTGGCCTTTACTTTTTATTTCCTGACATCTTCAAAATCCACAACAAGGATTTTGATTGCTACTCTTTAGACAGTTTCTCTTGCAGAATTTATGCCATTAATTATGGAATTAGGTAAATTATAACTCTTGAACCAAAATTTCATGTGGAAAGGTCACAAGGGGCAGTGATGAAAGATGTGCTTTGCCCCTCTTCATCTCTTTTTCTGAAATGTTATTTTGTTCTCTTAAATATCTGTAAGGTGAGAAGTTAATTCTGCTTATAAACTTTTATTTTTACTAAAACCTTATAGAATAGTTTATTTTTCCAGTATGCTTTTAAGAAAAATAAAAGTTTCTGTTCCCAGCCTGCTTATGATATCCAGCTTTTGTGGCTTTGGCTCAGAGTTCCTTTCTACCTCATGATAAACATCTTTCTATCTCATTATATCTTAAACTCTGTACGCTCTAGGAGCGGACTTACAGAGGAAACTCACTGTACTATTTAAATGAGCCATGACAGTCCTGGGAGTGGAATTAACTGCTGGGAAGTAGACCAGGTGATATTACAGGGGCTTGTTCCATGGAGTAATTGCTCAGCCCATTAATATTGAAGTAGAAATTGGAAGAATGAACCTCTTTGGCTACTAATATCCTTAAGAGATAAGACAGTCATTTTATGCTTATGTATTTTCATCTCCCCATGTAAAATTGTGCTGGAGGACATTTCATTTCTAGGTCTGGTTTTTTATTTTTCATTTTTGCAGCCTTAATATCAGTAAACACTTCAGTACTAAAATTCTAAGACACTAGGGAATGAATTAAATTTTTGTATTATTCAGTAGATTCTTTAAAAAAATGTTTTTATTGATTTCGGAGAGGAAGGGAGAGGGAGAGAGATTGAAACATCAGAGAATCATTGATCGGCTGCTTCCTGCAGGGCCCCTCCTGGGGATCCAGCCCGCAACCCTGAGCAGCTCTAGAGACCATTTATAACATGCCAGTTCTCATTAGTATCTTTTCTAATTAAGATAAAAACTATTTTAGCATATGTCAGCTTCTTGGGATTAAAAATAAAGATAAATTAAAATTTTTTTCCTGAAGAAAGTTAATGAGGTCACAATTTGGAGCCAATAAATAAGGACTAGTCAACTTAGTAAGTGTTGCATAAAGTAAATTGTGGAATGAGTCTGTTGAGTCATCATTTTCTTTTTCCTTCTCAACTCCTCTTCCCCTCCCCCACATTTGTGGTTTTCAATAGAATGCCTTCTTACATCTGCAGTTCCTAAAATAATGTTAGGTAGGGTGTTTGTTGTTCTTTAGTACTTGGGACTGAGATATTTTTAAAAAATATTTTTTATTGATTTTAGAGAAAGGAAGGGAGAGGGAATGACTAGAGAGATAGAAACATCGATCAGCTGCCTCCTACTGGGGATCAAGCCAGCAACCTGGGCATGTGCCCTTACTGGGAATCGAACCATGACCTCCTGGTTCATGGGCCCATGCTCAACCACTGAGCCACACTGGCCTGGCAGGGACTAAGATAATTTATGCATTAAGTTTGCTTGTTTGTTTTTTTAATCTTAGAGAGAGGGAGGGAGAAAGAGAAACATCGATGTGAGAGAGAAATATTGATTGATTGGTTGCCTCTGGCACTTGCCCAAACTGGGAATCAAACCTGTAACCTGGGTATGTGCCCTGAACTTAGAATTGAACCCACCAGCTTTTGGTAGATGGGGCGATGCTCCAATCATCTGAGCCACATTGGCCACAGCTACACATTGAGTTTTGAATGAAGTAATTTCTTTCTTGACAGCTAACTCTGGGGTGTCAGTGTGAAGGAATTTCTTTGCTATAGCAGCTCCTCATTCTACCTCTGTTTAGCTTTGGATCCTTCCCTATTGCATCTTGCTAATAATTACATCTTTGTTTTCACTTTTAAAGCATAAGAAGGTGACAGAACTGTGAGTGGGGTTTTTGTTTTTCGTTTTACACTATACCAGGGCATCCATGTAGTTACCAGTTACAATTTAGGTAAGTTGATGATTCCTTTATGCTGCCTGAAATTTTCTATTTAAAATTGAGTATCTTTTACTTGCTCTTTAGGTCAGAGGAATCATATCCTCTGTGGTATTCCTTCTCCATCTCAGCTTCTTAAAGAAGTACTATAAAAAGAGTTTTTAACTTAGAAAGCACTGAATATTTTATTGACTAGAACTGAACTGAACTGTAGGCTAATAAAAAGTACCAAATGAAAATATTTCTTTCTATTATAAATGTAATGGAGTGTGAACAGTAGTAGCTTTAATTCATTGTAAATCCCATCTGCATACTGACAACATGGTTCAAAATACCAAGAGATAAATCCCAATGGTCACAGTGAGCATTGAGTGAATGCTCATAGTGTATATGTAAGACCTTATTTCATTATTTTAAAAATAGCAGTATTTGCTCACTAAGTAGGACAATTTCCTAGGCTCTGACAGAGTTAGAGGTACGATGAAAGGTGAGCCACTTACTCATTGGTATTATTTTTGCAGTTTGGATTATTTTTTAGTGATAAGTTTTTGCATAAGTAGTTACGATACTTCATAGGCAATTTTTCCTTTGATCCCAGAGTGTTCTGGCAGAGTAGAGGCAGGTAAAGTCCCGAATTAAAGAAAAAAGAGCTCATATTCAATTATATTAAAATAAGGATTTTAAAATGAAAACCAAAAGCCATTTATGCACAAAATGAAAAAGTACTTGAAATTTCTTCATACTTAAATGCTAGAGTTTATCTTATAACATTTTAAAAAGGCCATTTAGTCCTGGCCAGTGTGGCTCAGATGGTTGGGTGTCATCCCACACACCAAAAGGTTGCTGGTTCAATTCCTGGTCAGGGCACATGCCTGGGTTGCAGGCTCCATCCCTTGAGGCAGAAGATAAGTGTTCCACTCTCACATCAATATTTCTCTCTCTCCCTCTTCCTTCCTCTCTCTCTCAAAATTATTAAATATATATATATATATATATATATATATATATATATATTAAGTCCATTTATTTATAGTAGGGCAGAGGCTTCCAAACTTTTCTGGTTCCAGAGCAATCAGTAAATTTTTTATGACCTCTAGGCCAAAAGAAATACATAATAAGATGTATTCAGTCCTTTTATCTAATACCATAGTGATGAGAGGACACATTAAGCAAATAATAATTTAATTATATATAATTAATATCTAAGTAAAAAAAATGTATAGTACTAAATGAACATTTATAATAGGGAGTCTGGCTAATCTGAAGTGATCTTTGCTGTGAAGTAGCATTTAAGACCTGAGGAATGAGAGTGATGTCAGTAATATGGTGGCATAGGGATTTCTAGCACTTTTGCCCCTACCAGAAACATCAATTTAAACAACTTTCCCTGTATAAGAATACCTTCAGAGGACTCAGGAAATATTACAGCACTTGCATGAAGCATGGAAATAAAACACATTGAGGAGAGTAGGAAAGATAGATTAACACTACTCCCGTCACCCGTCCACGAAGCCCAGGCAGCCTAGTGCAGAATGAGTCACCCTCCCAATGGGAATAGGAGAATAAAGTATGCAGTCAGTTTCACCATGTATATCAGAGTTGGTCCACCCCAGCACCAGGCCTACTCTTGTAGCCTTCGATGCTCCCTGTGGGATCCTGCAAACTCAGGCAGCACCTGTGACCCAATGCTCCTGATGGACTCGGTGAATGCAGGCTTCTGGCACATCTCTGTCCTGGCTCCCACAGCCATGGGTAGCTCCTGTGGCCCCATACTTCCTGTTAGCCCCTGTGAATCCAGGTTCCAGACGGACACCCATGAACCCAGATTTCCATCTGGGTTGATCACCGGTTTAACTACCATTGACTGATCTCCGGTGTAGGGCTCATCAGCGGAAGCTAGTCTGTAAAGATTGGAAGAGGTGCCCATTTTCTCAAATGCACAGATACCAATGTAAAGCTAAAAGGATCATGAATAATCAAGGAAACATGACTACCCCTAAGGAAACTAATAAAACTCCAAGGCCCTACCATAATGAAATGAAGATCTGTGAATTGTCTGAGAAGTAATTCAGAATAATCAATACTAAAGAAATCCAGTGAACCACAAGAATACACAGACAACTAAATGAAATTATGAAAATAATTCATGGACAAATGAAAAATTCAGCAAAGAAGTAAAAACAATTAAAAAAAAACCCCACAAATCCTAGAGTTGATGAATATATTGTCTGAAGAATGTAGTAGAGAGCTTCAACAGTAGACTTCACCAAGTGGAAGAAAGAATTACTTAACTATAACACAGATCATTTGAAATTCAGTCAGAGGAGAAAAATGGAAAATGCATGAAAAGAAGTAAAGAAATACTACATGAATTATGGGATACCATTGAAAGAAACAATCAGCATTATTGGACTCCAAGAAAGAGCAGAGTGGGAGAAAGGAGCAGAAAGCTTATTAAATACACTAGAGGCCCAATGCATGAAATTTGTGCAAGGGGCTTGGCCTTTGCAGCTGCGGCAGCTTGCCTCGGCCCTTGCAGCCCTGGTTTCATCCAGAAGGCTGACCAGCTGTTCGGTCTAATTAGCATATTATGCTTTTATTATTATATATAATGGCTGAGAACTTACCAATCTGATGAGATATTTGGACATTTACATTCATGAACCTAATAGGTCACCACAAAATTTCAACCCAAAATGACCTTCTCAAAGACACTTTATAATAAAACTGTCTAAAATTAAAGTCACAAAGAGAGAATTTTTAAAACAATAAAAGAAAAAAATATTTCTTATGTATAAGATAACCTTCATAAATCTGTAAGTGAATTTCCCAGTAAAAACTTTGCAGGTCAAGAGAAAGTGCAATGGTATATTTATGCTGCTGAAAGAAAAAAATTGCCAACCAAGAATATTTTATGCAGCAAGGTTGTCTTTTAGGAATGAAGGAGGGATAAAGACTTGCCCCCAACAAACAAAAGCTGAGGAAATTCATCACTACTAGACTTTCCTCACATGAAATAGTGAAAGGAGTTCTTCAGGCTGAAACAAAAGAATGCTAATTAATAACATTGAAAATGTATGAAAATATAAAGCATGCAGTTAAATATAAATGGTGGTATATTAATCATGTAACTCTACATTAAAAGTCTAAAGGATAAATCTATTAAAAATAATTATAGCTACAGTAATAAAAAGAGAAGTTATGAGATAAAATATTTAAATATCGATAAGAGAGCAAATGCATAGAATTATGGTATGTAATAAAAGTTAAATTATCAGCTTAAAATAGACTATTATATCTATTTGATATTTTATGTAAGCTTCATGAGAGTAAAGCAAAAACCTACAGCAGATGCACCAAAGATAACAAGAAGGGAATCAAAGCATACCACTATGAAAAAGCAGTTCACAAAGACAAGAAAATAGGAAGGAATAAAGAAACTGGGGCACTACAAAACAACCAGAAAATAGTTAATAAGATGACATTAGTAAATTTTTACCCATCAATAATTACTTTAAATACAAATGGATTAAACTCTACAATCTAAAGGCATAGATTGGCTTTAGGTATTAAAAAACAAGACCAACTGTATGCTGCCTTTAAAAGACACTAGCTTTAAATGCACACATAGACTCAAAGTGAAAGAATAGAAAAAGATATTCCATGAAAGTAAAAAACAAAAGAGAATAGTTATAGCTATACTTGCACGAGAGAAAATAGACTTTAAGTAAAACACGTTAATGAGACCAAGAAAGTCATTATATATATATAAAGAGGTAATATGCTAATTGGTCCTAATGGTGTCCCAGTCACGACCAGTCAACAGGCTGCATGTGCACAGGAGCTGGTGGGCGGGGACGGGGGCAAGGACTTCCGCCCCCAGCAGAGGCGCATGCAGGCCTGCCCAGCGCTAACGGCACGCTGCCTTGGAGGCGGAGGCCGCTCCCAACAGAGGCAAGTGCAGGCAGGAGCTGGTGGGCGGGAACACAGACAGGGGGCCCTGGCCAAGCCACCTCAGCACGCCTGGAGCAGGCCTGGAGTGGACACAGACAGGGGGGCATGCCCGAGCCACCGTGGCGCAGCTTGAGCAGGCTCGGAACAGACACATTTTTTCATGGTGAAGGGACTGGAGTCCCTGTTCATGAAAACACCTTGGCAGCTGCAGCAGCTGGCAGTGGCAGCAGCAGCGTGATGATGGGGGTGGTGCCTTCCCCTGATCAGCCCGGTCGCCTCCCGCAGAGGGAGGTCAGACTGCATTTTAGGCCCCCTCCCCCGGGGGAGCAGGCCTAAGCCATCAGTAAGACATCACCTGAGGACTCCTGGACTATGAGAGGGGGCAGGCTGGGCTGAGGGGCCCCCCTACCCCCAGTGCACGAATTTCGTGCACTGGGCCCTAGTATAATGATAAAGGGGTCACTTTATCAGGAGGACATAACATTAGTATCTATTTGTGTACCCAACATAGGAGTGCCTAAATTTGTAATGTTGTTGTCTGAAGGGAGAAATAGCAATACAATAATAGTAGGGGACTTCAGTCCCCATTTTTTTTTTTTTAAATGAATCTTTATTGTTCAGATTACAATTGTTTCTCCTTTTTCCCCCCATATCTCCCACCACCCAGTTCCCACCCCCCCTCTGCCCTTACCTCCCCCCCACTGTCCTTATCCATAGGTGTATGATTTTTGTCCAGTCTCTTCCCATACCCCCCACACAGACACCCCTTTCCCCCTGAGAATTATCAATCCATTCCCATTCTATGCCTCTGATTCTATTAAGTTCACCAGTTTATTCTGTTCCTCAGATTTTTAATTCACTTGACTTTTAGATTCACTTGTTGATAGATATGTATTTGTTGTTCATAATTTTTATCTTTCTTCTTCTTTTTCCTCTTTTTAAAGAATACCTTTCAGCATTTCATATAATACTGGTTTGGTGGTTATGAACTCCTTTAGCTTTTTCTTATCTGTGAAGCTCTTTATCTGCCCTTCAATTCTGAATGATAGCTTTGCTGGGTAGAGTAGTCTTGGTTGTAGGTTCCTGCTATTCATCACTTTGAATATTTCTTGCCACTCCCGTCTGGCCTGCATGGTTTCTGTTGAGAAATTAGCTGATAATCGTATGGGAGCTCCCTTGTAGGTAACTAACTGTTTTTCTCTTGCTGCTTGTAAGATTCTCTCTTTGTCTTTTGCCCTTGGCATTTTAATTATGATGTGTCTTGGTGTGGTCCTCTTTGGATTCCTCTTGTTTGGGGTTCTGTGTGCTTCCTGGACTTGTAAGTCTATTTCTTTCATCAGGTGGGGGAAGTTTTCGTTCATTATTTCTTCAAATAGGTTTTCAGCATCTTGCTCTCTCTCTTCTTCTGGCACCCCCATAATTCTGATGTTGGTTCGCTTGAAGTTGTCCCAGAGGCTTCTTACACTATCTTCAACTTTCTGAATTCTCTTCTCTTCATACTTCTCTGGAGCAGTGTCCTTGGCCTCTTTGTATTCCAAATCTTTGAGTTGATGCTTGCGATCCTCTAGTCTGCTGTTGGGTCTCTGTATAATATTTTTTATCTCAGTCAGTGTGTGTTTAATTTCTAGTTGGTCCTTTTTCATATCTTCGAGGGTCTCATTGAATTTATCGGCCTTTTCCATGAAATTCTTGAAAAACCTTATAACCGTGGTTTTGAACTCTATGTCCAGTCGCTTGTTCTCCTCCATTTCTTTGGTTTGTGCTCTGTTTCCTTGCCTCCTCATTTTGCTGCTTCCCTGAATTGGTAGGGTAGCTTTGTGTACTAGATGTCCTATTGGTTCAATGGGTCAGCCTCTCAGTTACTTGAGGTGGACCCTCTTGGTGTACCCTTGTGTACTGTGTGCCCCCCAGCAGGAGCTACAGCAAGAACTAGTTTTCTCCTCCTTTGCTTGGGCGGTTTTGGAGCAGTCTGACTGGAGCTGCAGTTTATTTGGTTAAGCTGCCACAGAACAGGCCATTTATATGCAAAAGCCGCTGTGTGGAGCCTGGGAGGGTTTGTAGAATGTGCGGGGCGGGCCTCAGGGCGGGGCGGGATCTCAGGGCGTCCTTAGGCTGGGGCGTGGCCAACGGCGATGGCTGGCGTCAGCCGTCTCTGCCTTTCCACGTTTCCAAGTCCCTGCGCCCCACGTTCCAGCGCAGTAAAACAATGATTGCTGGGCGCACCTCTGCAAAAAAGTCACTCTCACTTTCTGACCCGATGGCCGAGAGTCCAGCTTTTCCCCGTAGGTGTCTGGGTCCCCCGCGAGTCCCCAGAAACTGGGTTTCAGAGTGATCGGGAGCTTGTCTCCCTGCGGGTTGAAGAAAAACCGCGCGCCCAGTCGCCCGCCGCCAGCCTGATTCGCGCGCCTCCGTACCTCAGCTTTTCAGCGTTTGTGCTCCTTTCTCTCCTTAGTTGTAAATCTTCCACTCAGCCAGCTTTCCCGTGGTTCTGGGTGGTAGACGTTTTGTCTTTTAGTTGTATTTTTGAAATTGTTGTTCGAGGCAGCAGATTAGTTGTTTAACCATGCCGCCATCTTGGTTCCTCCCTCCAGTCCCCATTTTTAACAATGGAAGAATCATCCACAGAGAATCAATAAGGAATATTGGACTGAAAAACACATTAGATCAGATGGACCTAATAGATATTTGCAGAACATTTATCCAACAGCAACTGAATATACATTCTCATGTGCAAATGGAACATTCTCCAGGATAAATCATATGTTAGACCACAAAGTGGGTGTTAATAATAAGGAGATTGAAATCATATGAAGCATCTTTTCCAACCATAATGGTAAGGAACTAGATACCAACAACAGGAGGAAAACTGGAAAATTCACAAATTTGTGGAAATGAAACAACGAACTACTGAGCAACCAACAGAGCAACCAATAGAAATCAAAAGGGTAATAAAAAAAATATCTTGAAACAAACAAAAATGGAAACTGAATGTGCCAAAACTTGTGGGATGCAGCAAAAGCAGTTCTAAGAGGGATGTTTATAGTAATAAAGTCTATATTATCACTTTAAGTGCCCTGTCAGTCACCGGTGACTGACACTCTGCTTTCCATCTGGAACACAAAACAGGCTGGGCGCTTAACGTGTTAAAAAACAAAGCTCACAAATAAACCACCTAACTATACCATTAAAAAAAAAAAAAAAAAAAAAAAAAACTAGAAAAAGAGGGAACAAACTAAGCCCAAATTTTACAAAGATCAGATCAGAAATAAATATAAGAAACCATAAAAATTATAGAAAGATCAATAAAACTAAATGCTGGATTTTTGAAAAGATAAAATTGAAAAGCCTTTAGACTAAGAAAAAAAGATTAATCTCAATATTAGACATGAAAGAGGAGACATAACTGACACTACAGAAATACACAGGATCATAAGAGACTTTTGTGAACAAATATATGCCAACAACTTGGATAACTAGAATAGAAAACTCTTAGAAACATACAACCTACAAAGACTGAATCATGAAGAAATAGGAAATTTGAACAGATCAATAATGAATAAGGGTATTGACTCAGTAACCAAAAACCTCCCAACAAAGAAAAGGTGAGGACCAGATGGTTTTACTGGTGAATTTTACCAATCATTTAAAGAAGAATTAACACCAATCCTTCTGAACGCTACCAAAAATATTGAAAAGGCGGGAACAATTGCAAACTCATTTTATAAGGCCAGCATTCCCTGATACCAAAGCCAGATAAGGAAACTACAAGAAAAGTAAATTATAGTCCAGTATCCATGATGAACATAGATACAATAGTATCCAACCTAATTCAACAATACTTAGAAAGGACCATACCTCATGCTCAAGTGGATACATTTATCCCCAGGGTGTAAAGATGATTCAACATATGCAAAACAAAACTGTCATATACCACATTAGCAAAATGGATGATGAAAACCATATCATTTTAATAAATGCAGAAGAAGCATTTGATAATCTTTCATGATAAAAATTCTCAGCATATTGGGTATAGAAAGATTTACTTAACATAATAAAGGTCACATATGTCAAACCTATGACTGACATTATACTAAACAGTGAAAGATTGGAAGCTTTCCCACTAGGATCAGGAACAAGACAAGTGTGCTCATTTGCATGACTCCTAGTTGTAGTACAGGAAGGCCTAACCAGAATAATTAGGCAAGAGAAAGAAATAAAATGCATCCAAATCAGAAAAGAAGTAAAATTGTCTTTATTTGCAGTTGGCATGATCACATACACAGAAAACCCTGAAGGGTTCACCAAAAACGTGTTAGAACAAAAAAAATCAAATTCAGTAAAATTTCAGGACACAAAATCAGCATATAAGAGTCTTTTGTTTGTCTATACACTAACAGCATACTCTCTGAAAAAGAAATAAATAAAACTCCCATTTACAGTAGCATCAAACATAGTGAAATACCTTGGAATGAATCTAAGGAGATGAAAAAATCTGTATACTGAAAATTATATCATTAATGAAAGAAATTGAAAACAGAAATAAATGGAAAGATACCTATATTCATGGATTGGGGTAATTAACATTGTTAAAATATCCATATTACCAGTCATCTGTGGATTCAATGTAATCATTGTCAAGACTCCAGTGGTATTGTTCATGGAAATAGAAAAAAGCAATCCTAAAATTTACATAAACTGCGAATGTCCCCAAATAGACAAAGCAATCCTGAGAAAGAAAACAAAGTAGGATGCATCATAATTCCTGGCTTCACACTCTGTAGTAATTAAAACATTATGGTACTGGCATAGAACACACAGAACAATGGAACAGAATCGAGAGGCAAGAAATAACCCCCTGCATGTATAGGGTCAACTAATATTTGACACAAGAGCCAAGAAGACTCAATGGGAAAGAGTCTCTGTAATAAAAGAAAACTGGATATTCACATGCAGAAAGAATGAAATTGGGCATCTTTTCTATAGCACTCACAAAAATTAACTTGAAATGGATTAATGGCTTAAATGTAAGTCCTGAAAATGTAAAACAACTTCCAGAAAACAGGGAAAAAATACCTTGATGTTGCTTTTGGCAACGATTTTTTTTAAGTATGATAGCAAAAATACAAGCAACAAAAGCAATAATAAAGAAGTGGGACTACATCAAACTAAACTGCTTCTGCACAGCTAAAGAAACAACATAATGAATAAAGGCAGTCTACAACATGGGAAAAAATATTGCAAGTCATCTATCTGATAAAGGATTAATAGCCAAAACACACAAGGAACTCATATAACTCAATAAAAACAACAACAAAGAATCCGATTTACCTGAAAATGTAAAGATGTTCAAAATCACTGACCATCAGGGAAATAGAAATCAAACTATAATGAGGTATGACCTCATGCTTGTTAAAATAGCCTTTATCAAAAAGACTAAAGACAACAAGTCTTGGTAAGTCTGTGGAGTAAAGGGAACCTTTGTGTACTTTGGTAGGAACTGCTGTTTGACCTAGTGATCCCACTTCTATGAATATATCCTAAGAATCCCAAAACAGCGATCAGAAAGAATGTATGCACCCCTATGTTCGTAGAGGCACTATTTACAATACCTAAGATCTGGAAACAGCCCAAGTGCCCATCAGTGGATGAGGGGATAAAAGAGCTGTAGTACATTTACACAATGGAATACTATGCAGCTGTAATAAAGAAGGATCTCTTACCCTTTGAGACAGCATGGAGTGACATGGCGAGTATTATGCTAAGTGAAATAAGCCAGTCAGAGAAAGACAAGTATCACATGATCTCACTCATATGTGGAATCTAATTAACAAAATAAACTAATGAACAAAATAGATCCAGAGACATAATAGCATGGAACAGACTGTGGAATCTCAGAGGGAAGGTGGGGAAGAGTGGGCGGGTGGGTGGGAAGAGATCTACCAAAGAACTTGTATGCATATATGCATCACTCATGGACACAGACAATAGGGTGAAGGCCGGTGGGGGTAAGGTGGGGTGGGGAGATGGGGTTGTTGGGAGAGGCAGGCTAGAAGAAGGTCAATGGAGGGGGCGGGAAGGGGACATACGTAATACTTTTAACAATAAAGATTTAAATATTTTTTAAAAGAACCAAATATATTTTTAAAAGGATCAAAATTTCCCATTTCTGTTTTAGTATTTTTTCAAAAATATCAATCTTTTCAAAATATTTTGTTTCTTTTTTTTTGCGATGGTGCTCATGGACTGGAGGGTGTGTTGAGTCTACTTGACTGACATGCTAAACTTACTGCCTATCAGTGTTTCAGTAGTACTTCCTACATACCTGTTGTATTAGAAAGATACCAAAGTTTAATTCCAGGATATGATCAATTCACTGTAGAACCTTAAGAAAGTTATTTAACCTTCCTGGGCCTCTGTTTCTTCATCTGTGATATGAAAATATTATCTCTAATGGAAAAGTAGGCCAAGAGCATAAACAAGTAGTTCACAAAAATGTAAATGCACATGGCCAATAAAACTGTAACAAAAATTAAGCCTCCCTTATGACAAAGGAAAGTTAAATTTAAATTAAAAAGATGCCCTTCTCCAACATCTAGCATAGTAGCAGAGATATGATAATACCCCATTACAGCAAGGTCGTAGTCTAGAGTAATAACTCTTTTAATAGGGAAATTGAGCATATTATCAAAAGCTTTGAAAAATTTACAGACCTTTTCACTCTGCAATTCTAATTCCAGGAACTTTTCTTAACCAAATTTTAGACAAGTGCACAATGATTGACCTGGTAAATTGATAAAAAGTATTTTAAACTCCAGCCAGTTTTGCTTTCATGTAGTAATTAAATTACATGGAGCTTTCTAGGAAATATATAATTTATTGTCAAACATTTTTCCTTCAAAGAAAATATATCATTAACTTTTTTGAGGGGTTCCCCCCCCACACATTGTATTAGGAGGATAATTAGATGCAGATATGTGTCTTCTTAATAATAAAATAACTTTTGTGAGTTTCTTTGTTCATTTGTTTATTTTTGCTTTAATTTGTCCATTTTGGTATTGTCTATTTTACTTATAGTGAAACCTCAATAAAATCTTTTCAAGTGAAACTTGTCTAATGGTCTAGTTTCATAAAAGCCTTTTGCTTTTGTCTTTTATTTCTTCATTGGATTTCAGTCAGTAGACAACATATATTCAGAAGCTTTTCTATAAGACTTTAAAATACGAAGCTGTGCCCCTTCCCAAATTTATCCTCTGACTTTTCCCTTTCCTAGTGCTGTTCTACATTCTGGACTTTGCATATTGAGAGAAAGATAAGAGATCGATGGTATAATGGAATGTACAGAAAGAGAGGAAAGTGGATCACGGCTCCTACCTCTCAGCACTTTATAAAACTGATAACAATTACATTATCTCTAGAAGCACAAATCCATAGTTTGAAATGGTAAACATCTTTTTTTAACCTAATAGGCACTTCTGGATAACTGAGCACTGCTATTAAATACAGAAGCCCTTTTGACCAACTGACATTTAACCCTTATCTTGCTTGCCACAGTAATTGAAGCTTTATTCACTCTACTAAAGATGCTGATTAATAATAGCAAGCTAGAATAGCGATTAGACTACTCTCAAATATGCCCTGCATATCCCACTTAATCTGTTGAGTTGTACGATTACTAAAAGTTAGTTGTGTTTTTTCCTACACTTGTTCATTCCAGTTATTCTTGATATTGTTATTATGTATTTTTATTGTATGAAACAAATACTTGTAAGAAAAAAATATTTCTATGAAACTAAAGCTGGGTGTTTGGGAGGAGGATACAAGTAAGTCATTTAAAATCATTGATTTACGTAAAAATGAGGTAACTATAAATATTGGGAGAATCTTTTAATCTATAAGTGTTTTAAACTGAAGTTGCTTTCAAATATCTTTTAAGTACTAGCCCTACTTTAACAAAGCTGGAAGTGGACAGGATACAAAAAAGACAATCCAGAATCTAAGTCATTGGCTCACATAACAAGCTTTGAACTTTGCCTACATCAGACATTAGTGAAGCAGTGCATTTATATATATACTTTCTCTATTCTTTTTTTTGTTTGTTTTGTTGTTTGTTTGCTTTTTATTTCAGAGAGAGGAAGGGAGAGGGATAGAGGTAGAAACATCAATGATGAGAGAGAATCATTAATTGGCTGCCTCCTGCATGCACCCTATTAGAGATCCAGCCTACAACCCGGGCATATGCCCTGACTGGGAATCGAACAGTGACCTCCTGGTTCATGGGTCTATACTCAACCACTGAGCCACACCGGCCAGGCTAATTTTTCTGTTCTTTAATGAACTTTTTAATCAGCAGAATTGTATGTCATCTAAAAGAATAACTTTCACAGTTTCCTATAAATAATTTGTTGATTTTGAGCATTCCAAAGGGTAAAACTTTTATATAGAATGTTATGTATTATAAATTATTTATAAAAATGCTATCAATACTTGACTCTCAAACAGTAAATACTAAAAACTACAGCACCTATTTCATGATATGATATCTTAAAGATTTAACAATCTAGGTTAAATTTATTTGTATGGATTTGGTTTTAATTCCAAAGACAAAATTATTAAAGAATATTATAATTGTTTACAATCTAAAAGGTCAGAAATTTTTAACCTTCCACAGAAACAATTCTAATCTTTGAGAAGTCAGAACAGCTGTGTCATGATGATTGGGTTCAATATTTACTGAGATATATGCCAATTGAAATTAGGACCCTATGGCATAACCAGGATAGACTTAATTATTGGCTTACTATAATTAAATCAGAATGAAAAGCTCATACAGAATTTTGTACCCATACTCTGAAAAACTGTGAAGCTGGTTTTGGACTAAAATTTCATAGCTT
The DNA here is from genome assembly GCF_951640355.1 of Cnephaeus nilssonii. Classification (NCBI taxonomy): domain Eukaryota; kingdom Metazoa; phylum Chordata; class Mammalia; order Chiroptera; family Vespertilionidae; genus Cnephaeus; species Cnephaeus nilssonii. The sequence goes on from NC_137077.1 coordinate 91,628,517, forward strand.
TTGTGGCTAATGAGGCGTGAAATAAATTGGCAAGCTGAAACTGCTCAAGAGCACAGTGGTACAGTGTGCATTTTCTAATTCCCAGCCCTGGGGATTCCAGCAAAGGTCACAAATTAAACAAAGTCAGGATTAATCAGAACTACAATCAAATAAAACCCAATCATTAATCCTCTCCTGAGTTACAATGGAGTGATTGTGTAATTGTGTGAGAAGCACTGGAGAGGGCTCTTTTGTAGTACATTGGAAAATCAACATTAAGGTGTCAAACAGAAAAATGAAACCCTGCAGGTGAAGCTGTCTCTGGAGCCAAGAGAAACTTGCAATTTATGCAGAATTGCAGCTGAACCTTTAGAGCATTGAGAGGGGTGTTGGCACTAGCTATAGAACATTTGGATCTCTCAGTGGGGCCCTCCACAGAGATTAGTTTACGGGCCACAGCAAGCCCTGTTTGCTGAGAAGCTTAGTGATTGGGTGTAGCAGTTCCAAGCAACAGTCTCTCCAAGGTTAACTGCCAAAATTTACTATGTAGTTCTCAGCTTTTTGTAATTTTGAAGAAGAGTTTATCGAAAAACATTTCCTCTGTGGGAGTAATTAAGTGTCAGAATATGCCACCCCCAACAAAAAGAAGGGAAAGTTCACAAAGACAACTTTTTAGTCTATATTTCTTCCATGTTCTGACCTTTGAACTTCCTGATTCTTGCTTTATGTTACTGCCTTATTATTTCTGATATTTTATATCCCACAGTGATCATGTTCTTCATTTTTTTGTCTCTTAGTGTCAAATCAGTGCCAGTTTTATTGTCTGTTTTTAAAAGTCGACAGTGATATTATCCAGTTATGCTAAGTTGTAATTTAAGAATCAGTTTTTATGTTTAATGCATCCCATATTGTTTATGTTATATATGTGTATATTTTTGCATGTATGCTGTAAGGATAGCATTTGTTTCTATTGGTTAGTTTTCTGCTTTGCTTTACATACCAATAGAATTTTTCTGAATCATTCACCCCATCTTTGATTTGGCTACTGACTTGAAAGCACCCACAGAGATGATACCTGTATCACATGACTCAGATTGAGTTACTGTATTACAGAATTTCTTTCTACAGTTTTTGCTATTTATGTACTAAGCCCTTGTGTTTGCAGAACAATGTTAGGTGCTATTTAGGATACATGTTCTTTTTCTTTCAAGTAATTTACCAATTAGTGTCCATGCATACGTGGTTGGACAGTTCCATAAACTGATATTACTAATAGTATCACTTCGGTTTATGGCAAGATTTCATTGTAATGAGGTAGTCATTCAGATTTTGTTTTTCCACTTAGTTTCTTATATATTACATTTTGGTATCGCTGAAACATCATAAGTTGAGTTTATTGTTAGAAAATAAAGGCCTCAATTTAATAATCTGACTTGCTTTCAAACATTTGGCCATCATGAGGATGTGCTTGGCATGTTTAAATCCTGTATTTCTTTCCTTATTTATAATAAGTTTTCATTTTCAAAGTAGCTAAAGATATGGTAGGAATAGATAAACATATAGAATGCATGTGTGTCTGTGTTTATGTGGAGGGAGTGTTTACATTTTATATTTTATTTTTCTGGTCATATATATGAAATGTTAGATTTATTATTCTGCAGTTATATTTTAACTGAAGAGTATGTCATGGTTATTTTTTAATGTCAACATAAAGATTTGATATATTCTGTTTAACAACTGCTTAACATTCCATTGCATAGATGGTACATTATATTTTAATAAGTTCTCTGCTGAAGGTCATTTAGATTATATCCAGTTTTGCAGTATTAAAAACAATACTGCAAAGAATGTTATTATACTTGCATGTTTTTACATGTGTCTCTAAGAATGATTTTTAGTGGAATTTTTGGGTCAAAACATAATGCATATTTTATTTTTATACTTTTTGCTAAGTTGCTCTAAGAAAAGGCTCTGCCACATATGCTCTCACCAACTGTGAATGAGAGTGTATATTTTCCCACACGATTGGACATACTGTATATGGTCTATCTTTTCAATTTCGCTGACCTATTTTTTATTTGTGATATCTTGCCCTATTATTACTCACTTTCTTTCTCCTCTAGTAGTATAGTATTCCGTAGTACTATGTCTAATTACTTCTCCATTGATGGATATTTAAGTGACTCCTAACATTTAGCTATTTTTATACAATGCTACAAAAATAAGTTTGTAATAATACAAAAGTTTTATAAATATAATAATAATCTGTATGAAAATGATTCACATGTGTGCAAGTATATCTGTAGGATAAAGTCCCAGAAACAAAATTGTAGAGTTAGATAGCATATGCATTTGTAATTCTAGTTGATACTGTTAAATGAAATGCAATATGGAAAATGGTGCATAGTATGTTACCATGTTTAAAAGGGGGAGGTATAAGAATTACGTATGCAGACACACATATACCTAGTATGTTATCATCTGAGTCAGTAGGGGAACAAAATGATAGACAAGAGCCCAGCCAACGTGGCTCAGTGGTTGAGCATCGACCTATAAACCAGTGGGTCACAGCTCAATTCCCGGTCGGGGCACATGCCCATGGTTGCAGGCTCGACCCCACTGGGGGTCATGTAGAAGGCAGATGATCGATGATTCTCTCTCATCATTGATGCTATTCTCTCTCTCTCTCTTTCTCCTCCCCCCCCCACCTTAGTCTCTGAAATCAATAAAATGTATTTTTTAAAAATGATTGACAAGAGTTAGAGGGACATTTTCACTATGCATACACACACATACACATAATTTTAGATATTTTTAAATTTTTAACCATTTAAATGTATTACCTATATAATAATTTAAATGTTTATTTTTTGTTTGATTGTGTTTTGTTTCTTTGTTGAGCTTTATTTTATTCCATTATCATTTATCCCCCTATACTCACTCTCTTCCACCTCCACCCACCCTTCTTTTCCCAACAATCACCACACTGTTGTCCGTTTCCATGAGTTATTTATTTATTTATTTATTGCTCAATCCCTCCACCCCTGCCCCAAACATCCTCCCACCATTACCAGAGCTATCTGCCCACTACTCTCTATCTATGAATCTGTCTCTATTTTGCTTGTTAGTTCGGTGTGTTCATTAAATTCCACATATGAGTGAAATCATGTGGTACTTGTCTTTCTCTGACTGGCTTATTTCACTTAGCATAATGTTCTCCAGGTCCCTCCATGCTGTCACAAAGGGTAAAAGTTTCTTCCTTTATACATCAGAGTAGAATTCCATTGTATAATAGTATTCCATTGTGTAATAGTATTCTATTGTTTTAATGTACCACAGCTTTTTTATCCACTCATCTACCTATGGGCACTTGGGCTGCTTCCAAATCTTGGCTGTTGTAAATAAAGCTGCAATGAATATAGGGATGCATATATTCTTTCAAATTAGTGTTTTGGGATTTTTCTGATAAATTTCCAGAAGTGGAATTTCTGGGTCATAAGTCAGTTCCATTTTAAATTTTTTGAGGTAACTCCATACTGCTTTCCACAGTGGCTGCACCAGTCTGCATTCCCACCAACCGTGTACAAGGGTTCCCTTTTCTCCACATCCTCGACAACACTTGTTCATTGATTTATTGATGATCCCCTTCTGACAGGTGTGAGGTGATACTTCATTGGCCAACAGTATGACCTCTTTGGAAAAGTGTCTATTCAGGTCCTTAGCCCATGTTTAAATTGGATTATTTGTTATTTTGTTGTTGAGTTTTATAAGTTTTTCACAAATTTTGGATATTAATCCCTTAGAACATGTGTTCTCCCATTCAGTAGATTGTCTTCTTATCTTGTTGATGGTTTCTTTTGCTGTGCAAAAACATTTTAGTTTGATGTAGTCCCACTTGTTTATTTTTTCTTTTGTTTCTCTTGCCTGAAGAGATATATCAGAAAAAATATTGCCATGAGTAATGTATGAGATTTTACTGTCTATGTTCTCTTCTAGGGTTTTCATTGTTTCACATCTAACACTTTAATCTTTAATTCATTTTGAGTTTATTCTTTTGTGCAGAGTAAGAATGTGGTCTTGTTTCTTTTTTGCACATATCTGTCCAGTTTTCCCAATACCATTTATTAAATAGACTATCTTTACCCCATTGTATGTTTTTGCCTCCTTTGTCAAATATTAATTAACTCTAAAGGCATGGGTTTATTTCTGGGCTCTTTATTCTGCTTCATTGCCCCATATGTCTGTTTTTAGGCCAATACCATGCTGTTTTGATGACTATGGCCTTGTAGAATAGTTTGATATCAGGTAGCATAATTTCTCCAACTTTGTTGTTCTTTCTCAAGATCACTGTTGCTATCCAGAGTCTTTTGTGATTCTATATAAAATTTTAGAATATTGTTCTAGTTCTGTGAAATACACCAGTTATCTTGATAGGAATGACTTGAAATCTGTAGGTAGTATGGACATTTTAATGATATTGATTCTTCCTATCTATGAACAGGGTATATGCTTCCACTTAATTTGTATCTTCCTCAATTTCTTTCTCCAATGTCTTACAATTTTCCAAGTACAGTTAAATATATTCCTAGGAAAAAAAAAGTGTTTTACTCTTTTTGAAGTAATTATGAATGGGGTTGTTTTTTTTTAGTTTCCCTTTCTGATAGTTCATTATTGGTGTATAAAAATGCAACTGATTTCTGGATATTTATTTTGTATCCTGCTACTTTACTGAATTCATTTGTCAGTTCTTGTAGTTTTTTGTGGAATCTTAGGGTTCTCTATATACAGTATCATGTCATCTGCAAATAATGACAGTTTTACTTCTTCCTTTGCAATTTGGATGCCTTTTGTTTCTTCTCTTTGTCGTATTGCCGTGGCTAGGACTTTTAGTAACATGTTGAATAAGAGTGGTGAAAGCGGGCATCCCTGTTTTGACCTGATATCAAGGGGAGCAATTGGCATTTTTGCCCATTGAGTATAATGTTGGCTGTGGGTTTGTCATATATGGCCTTTATTACATTGAGGTATGATACCTCTATTTTCACTTTGCTTTTATCATAAATGGGTGCTGGATTTTATCAAATGCTTTTTCTGCAGCTATTGATATGATCATGTGCTTTGTTTGTTGTTCTTTTTTAAGTTCCTTTAAGTGTAATGTTAGATTGTTTATTTGAGCTTTTTCATATTTTTTGAGATAGGCCTATAATGCTATGAATTTTCCTCTTAGGACTACTTTCTCTAATCACACAGATTTTGGATTATTTTGTTCTCATTTTAACTTGTTGCAAGTTATCTTTTAATTTCTTCTGTGATCTCATTGTTAACCTATTCATTATTTAGTAACATATTATTTAGCCTCTGTGTTTTTATGCATTTTTCAGTTTTTTTCTTGTGACTGATTCCATGTTTCATAGCATTATCGTCAGAGAAAATGCTTGATATGATTTCAGTCTTCTTAAATTTATTGAGACTTGTTTTATGTCCTAATTTGTGGTCTATCCTAGAAAACATTTCCTGGGCATGTGAAAGGAATGTATATTCTGCTGCTTTGGGGTGAAATGATCTGAAGATATCAATTAAATTCATAGGATCTAGTGTGTCATTTAAGGCCAGTGTCTCCTTGTTTCTGTCTGGAAAATCTATTCATTGATGTCAATGGGGTGTTAAAATCCCCTACTATAACTGTATTACTATCCATCTTTCTATTTATATCCATCAAGATTTGCTTCACATATTTAGGTGCTTTTCTGTTGGGTGCATAAATGTTTACAAGGGTCATTCTTATTATATTAGATGCCCGATGCACGAAGATTCGTGCAAGAATGGGCCTTCCTTCCCCTGGCTGCCGGCACCGCCTTCACTCCAGCTGGAGCTGCCTTTCTGCCTTTGCTCCATCCCAGAGCCACCTTCCCCCTTCCCATGCTGCCCAGAGGCACCTGCGTATGCAAATTAACCCGCCATCTTTGTTGGGTCACTTTGCATACTCCTGATTGGATGGTGGGTGTCACGAAGGTATGATCAATTTGCATCTTTCTCTTTTATTAGTGTATATTGCCACCTTTATCATGATAGTGTCCTTGTCTCTTACTATAGCCTTGTCTTTTTTTTATTGTTGTTTTATTTGTGTGTGTGTGTGTGTGTGTGTGGTTGTGTTTTATTTTTTATTTATTTATTTTTTTGTTAATACTCACCTGACAATATTTTTTCCTTTGATTTTCTTTTTAAAGAGAGAATGGGAGGGGGGAAAGAGGGAGAGAGAGAAAGAAAGAGAATGAGAGAGTGGAGAAGAGAAAGAAACATGGATGTGAGAAAGACATCAATTGGTTACTACCTGCACGTGCCCCAATGGGGCCAGGAATGAACCACAACCCAAATACATGCCATGCCTTTCACTATAATTGAACTCACGACCCTTCGGTACATGGATGACATTCTTACCATTGAGCAAAACTGGCCAGGGCTATAGCCTTGTTTTTATATAATTATTGTTGCCTGAGCAATTTTTTTTCCTTTCCATTTGCATGAAATATCTTCTTCCATCCCTTTACTTTTATTCTGTGTGTATCTTTCATTCTGAGGTGTGTTTCTTGTATACAGCATATACATGGGTCTTGTTTTCTTATTCATTCAACTACCTTATGTCTTTTGATTAGAGCATTTAAGCCATTTTCATTTAAAGTAATTATTGAGCCCTAGCTGGTTTTGCTTAGTGGATAGAGCGTTGGCCTGCGGACTGAAGATGGGTTCTATTTTACTCAAGGGCATGTGTCCTGGTTGTGGGCTTAATCCCCAGTAGGGAGTGTGCAAGAGGCAGCCAATCAATATCTCCCTGTGGATAATGCTACTTGTGAATCTATTGTATCCCACTCTGTTGTTATTTGAAGCTGGCCACTGGGTGTATTGCTTTTGGGCCTCTTTGTAGGGACTCTGGTGCAGGCCAATGTCAGTAGCTATCTGACTGGCCCTGGGGCCCCCTATTTGGAGCTATCAGCGATCCACAGCTTGTGGCTCCCTCTGCTGGGCCTGAGTGTGTGTGGAAAGGACCAAACTGTGCACCAAGGTCTGCTTTTACTAGCACCAGGCCCAGGGGCAGGCCAACAAAACTCTCAAAGCTCCCAGAGATCTACCTCTGCCTGCAAGATATTAGTCTCATTCACTTACAGAGCCTCTGGCAGTACTCCTCAGCAGGGCTTAAGCGCTACAGGGGAGTCTATTGCTTTCTCCCAGGCGATGCTGCATGCTGGGGAATGCTCTGCCTCAGAAAGATGGTTTCTGCAGTATGGGTTTATGGCTTAACACAGGGATCCTGGCAGCTAACCACTTATCTCTCTCCCCAGAGCCACCAACCACAGACTCTCCTCGTGCAGCTCTAGTCCACTCTGCCCTCACTCCGCTGGTGCCCAGGGTAAATGTCTATGAAAAAATTTTGTGTGTAGATGCTTTAAGAGGGTGCTTGCATTTCTAGCCATCTCTTCCTGGTAGACAGATACCCCACTGCTTTTCACAACCAGATGTTATGGAGGCATCTTTCCGGATTCTGGTGCTCTGGGCTGGGGAGCCTGGCTTTTAAGTTTAGAACCCACACTTCTCAGGAGGGAACCCCCACAGCTGATATATATCTCCAGAACTTCAGCTGTGGTCTGTAACTGCCTGGCCAGCCCTCTCATGCCTCCGCACCTTCTATCATTCTCGATGTGGCCTCCTATGTAAGTCCTTGGTTATAAGGCTTCTCTCTAGTGAGTCTTTAGTTGGTTATTCAGGATGATTTTCTAAATATTTCTTTAATGTAGTGGTAAAAGGCATGAGCTTTCAGGTTAGAACTAAGTTTAAATGTGCTCTTTGCGACCTTAGGCATATTTTCCTCTGAATCTGTTTCGTTATATGATCTAATAAAAGAGTAATATGCAAATTGACTGTCACTCCAACACACAAGATGGCTGCCCCATGTGGTCAAAGATGGCCACCCCCATGTGGACACAAGATGGCCAGCAGGGGAGGGCAGTTGGGAGGGACCAGGCCTGCAAGGGAGGGCAGTCAGGGGTGACCAGGTCGGCAGGGGAGGGCAGTTAGGGGCTATCGGGCTGGCAGGGGAGCAGTTAGGCATCAATCAGGCTGGCAGGGGAGTGGTTAGGTGGTGATCAGGCTGGCAGGCAGAAGCGGTTAGGGGCAATCAGGCAGGCAGGCAGGCGAGCGGTTGGGAGCCAGCAGTCCTGGATTGTGAGAGGGATCCCAGATTGGAGAGGGTGCAGACTGGGCTGAGGGACACACACCCCCCCCCCACTCCCGTGCATGAATTTCATGCACCGGGCCTCTAATCCTATATAATAAAAGCCTAATATGCTAAGTGTTCAGTCGTCCGGTTGTCCATTCAACCAATCAAAGCGTAGTACACTAATGATGTATTAAGGCCACTCAACTGCTCACTATGACGTGAACTGACCAACAGGTGGCAGACAGTCAACTGGTCGACCAGTTGCTATGATGTGCACTGACCACCAGGGGACAGATGCTCTGACCAGTAGCTTAGCTTGCTGCTGGGGTCCGGCCGATTGGGACTGAGCAAGATTGGCTGGGCATGCCCTAGAACCCTCCCGTGGTCCCTCCCCGGCTGGCCAACCTCCCGCATCCATCCCCGGCCTTGATTGTGGTAGGGTCCCTCAGCCTGGCCTGTGCTCTCTTGCAATCTGGGACCCCTCGGGGGATGTTGGAGAGCCGGTTTCGGCCCGATTCCACAGGCTAGGCCTAGGGACCCCACTGGTGCACAAATTTGTGCACTGGGCCTCTTGTACATATATATATATATATATATATATATATATATATATATATATATATATATTATATGTGTACATATATATATTATATGTGTGTGTGTACACACACACACACACACACACACACACACACACACACAGAGACTAGACCTGTTATAATACTTCAGTGAGTAAAACACTTATTCTGAAGCTATGGCTGATGTGAGCAATCGTTAGTACAGGTTTATTCTGTTGTCCGGCACATATGTTGCAATCTTGTATTGGTGTGTGTGTGTGTGTGTGTGTGTGTGTGTGTGTGTGTGTGTGTGTAAATTTTATCTATAAGCAACTATAATTTAAGCAGTGATAGCTTCTAGGCAATTCCTATAAAGAGATACATTTTGAGTTAGTGATATGTATATACACATAGTAGAAAAATATCAGCTTTTTAAAAATAACAACTGCATACTATCACTACAATATATTTAAATGTCTTGTGCGTCTTTCAGATTCATTCCATTAGTTTCACCTCCCAAATCATTTTTACTTCAAAGACTTCATAAAACTTTTCTTGTCAAGGATGTCAGTTTAGAAAAGAGCACTGGAAAGTTAATTTCAAGTGGTTTCTATTGATATCCAAGCTGTCTTGAGCTTAGGTCTCTAACTGCGAAGAATTGGTCTTAAGTGCAATTCTTTTAAAAATATATTTTTATTGATATTTAGAGAGAGAGGAACAGAGCGGGGGGAAGGGGAGAGAGAGAGAAGCATTGATGTGACAGTGGAACATTGATCAGCTGTCCCTTGCACCCCTCCGACCAGGATTCGAGCCAGCAATCGTTTGGTGCATGGCATGATGCCCAAACCAAGCCACACTGGCCAGGGTTTTTTTTTCTTTATGATTTTCCTAAAATTATGCATCTGTACATAATAATTTCCATCTTTTTTTCTTTGTATCAGTTTGCCTTCATGTGCCTCAGATTACTCTGACCACTCTTTTTGACACTTTAGATGATCAGCAATTATAAAAGATAAATTATTTACTGACATAAATGTGTAGCTATGAAAGGCTCTCTTTTTATATGCACTGCTTACAAGAGTAGAAAGTGAGTTTAGATTATTTAAATGGACTTGATAGGGTATTAATCTGATTATTCTCTAGACTTTCCTTTGAAGTTACAAATAATATCATCATACCTAATAAAAAGGTAATATGCAAATTACCATCACTCCGCTACGCCCACGATTGGGCCAGCGGGAGACACAGGGGGCGGGACTCGGGGTGGCTGGGGTGGTGATTGGGCTGGCAGGACGCTGAGCTCGCGTCTGCGCCATGGCTGTGCTGCAGCACAGATGGGCCTCTGGGGCAGCGAGCCGGCGTTTTGGAGGTTTGGAGGCGGCGTGGGTGGGCGGGCTACGCGGCTCCCGGGGGAGGAGTCTGGCGGCAGTTGGGCTGCAGGAGCGTGCGGCGGTGTCCTGGTGTCCCGATGTCCGCAGAGGACGCGGGTTTCCACGAAGGCAGAGGAGGCGGCGGCGGCCCCAGCATTCCTGGGTGGGAGGCGAAGGCAAGACCCCTGCCTGGGCTCCGGCTGCAGGAGGACCATGCCCCCGCCCCACCTCGCCCTAGGGGCCCAGGGACTTCAGAGCTGCCGGCCACACCGGGTCCCGACCAGCGGACTGACAGCCTACACGTGCATGAGTAAATCATGCACTGGGCCTCTAGTATATTCATAAGCATACTAAAGTACTGTAACTTATTCTAAAGTTAATATACTATCTACTTTTTTCCCTCTAAGTTTAGATGACTTTTTCTAAAATTAAATAGATACATAAACATGTAACAGACAGACACACACACACACACACACACACACACACACACACACACACAGCGTTCCATATTGCTGGAAAACGTTTCTTTTAATAATCCTTTCTACATGCAGATCATTTTTGATATTTTATATTCTCTTTCACTTGTTTTTAAGATTGTTAGAACAGCACTAAATTAATGGATACTCCTGTGTTCTTTTATTTATTGTGAGTTCTGGTGACTAGTATTTCTAACTCTGTGAAGATGTTGTAACACTTCAATGGTTTTCAAGTATTTTCCTTATAAGGTCAGCCTGCACGTGGACTGCCTTATCTATAAACATAGTTTCTACATGTGGCTACAACATGCATAATTATGCAGTAGGTCTGCAGTTTTCTGTTGTCTCCTATGCTACCTATATGATATAGAAGAACTATCCAATTTATAGAATATTGAAAAATACTTTATTGGTAGCTTTTATAATTTTTATTTTAGAACTAGAGTCCTGGTGCACGGATTCATGCACCAGTGGGATCCCTTGGCCTGGCCTGCGGACATCCCCCGAGGGGTCAGTCCCGGATTGTGAGAGGGTGTAGGCCAGGCCAAGGAACCCCACTGGTGTACGAGCGGGGCTGGGGAGGGACCGCAGGAGGACTCCAGGGCATGTGCAGCCCATCTCACCCAGTCCTGATCGGCCGGACCCCAGCAGCAAGCTAACTTACCGGTCGGAGCATCTGCCCCCTGGTGGTCAGTATGCGTCATAGTGACTGGTCAAATGGTTGAACGAATGGTTGGACACTTAGCATATTAGGCTTTTATTATATAGGATTTTTTCTGTGGCTACAAAACTTGCTTAACCATTAAATAGTTGTTGTTTTTTTAATATTACAAAGAAAAAAAAATGCCTCCTGCTCCTTTTAAAATTATTCTGGGACTCATCTTCATCTCCTTCCGCTCATAGTCATTTTGGCCCCAAGTTCTTTGGGTTCCATATACTTGATTTCTCTTCTCCTCTTTTACTTATCCCTACTACCACTACCAGAATTTGTACCTTCATGATTTTTTAATTGGATTTTCTTAATTGCATCCTAAGTGGTCTTGTTTCATTGTAATACATGCTTCACATGGCCTTCCATCATGATTGGTATAAAATCCAGATATGTTGAACCTTCTACTTAAAATTCTTCAGTGTCCCTTTCTTCTCCCCTCATGTCCCTCACACACACAAATATTTTTCTGTGATGTATAGCTCTTCATGATCTCTCTCCTGTGTTCTGCTACCCCATGTAGTTGTAATTCAGTTATTCTCATTGCTATGTAATATTCCAGTCTACGATTGTATGACAATTATTTATCCATTCAACCATAGGTTAAAATTTGGGTTGTTTCCAGTTTGGAGATATTACAAATAGACTACATTATACTTTATTTGCCTCTTTACTTATAATCCTTTCCAATATATTATGAATTTATTGAGGCCATATTGTTTTCATCTTTTTTAGCATTTGGCATATAAGTGTTTTTTGAAAGAATGGAGAGAGGGAGGAGGAGGGTTACTCTGCTGTTGTCACAAATTAGATAATATTCATTGTCATTCTAAAATGGTAATTTTAAAAAATCTATCCTATATTTCTAAGGCTCCTCACTCGAGCTGTGTTTACTTGAAGGTCTTTTTAATGGAAAAGTGAACTCTCAATACCTCTTTAAAAAGTGGCAAGATTTATTAAGCTGTAACTTTTCCATATCTACATAGTAAATTCTTTCCTTATTTTACTATTGAGCACATTTTTATTCTCTTAGAAACAAATTTGCCTACATGAAATCAGAGGTACAGTATTCACATATAAAATTAAGCTCTTAAACTTGCTGGAATAATACTTATACCAAATGGAATCAGAACTGTACCTTTCCATCTCAAAAATACACTAGAAATGAAATTAATCTTAGAATCGGCAAAAGAGAATTCTTACCATGTAAAGTGTAATCTAAAAAGATAAAGAATTATAAATTCCAATTTCTTGTTCAGATCTCATCTTTACTGAGTTTATTCATAATTTTCTCTACACGTTTTTATTCAAGAAGTTATAATATTGTGATTGAAACATAGTGAATCTTTCAGGTAGTTTGTCCTAGATTTAATTTAGTTTCTTGATATGTAGCTACATGCTTCTTTATAAACTGAAACAAAAAGTGGTGACCCCTGGTCAGATCATAGTCACTCCAATGGATTGATTATGGGGTGGAAAATAAAAGTTTGGTTTTCATTGAATATATTTGAGTAACAGGTATAGTCAACCTTCATTATTTGTGGATTCCATATTTGTAAATTCACCTACTTGCTAAAATTTATTTGTAAGTCCAAAATCGGTACTCATGACACTTTCACAAAGATTCATGGACATGGACAGATGGCAAAAGTTTCTGCCTTGCCCTGCATGCACATTAGCTACTGAGGTTGAACAATTGATGTTTTGCTTTTTTGTTTCATCACTCATACTGTAAACAAGAGTCCTTATCACAATCAGTTTTGGCCACGTGTTTTAAATTTTTGTACAAAATATTATCTAGTGTTCGTAAGCACACAAAGATCATGATGTACCTTAGAGAGGAGGAAATAGGTGTTTCCATTAAGCTTCATTCACATATGATGAGTTAGAGTGCTGTTAGCCATGAGTTCAATACTAATGAATCAACAATATGTATTAAATAAGATGCCTTTAAACAAAAACACACATGTATTGATTGGTTGATGAAAATGTAACCAGAGTCTTGCAGGAACCTAAACCTGCAGTTTCTTAGGAGTGGTGTTCGGTATTTGCTAATTCAGTGTTCTTGGTGGCTTTACAGATCACACCTACCACAATTAAGAGCATTGACTATACTTGATTGCCTTTTACTCCTGCTATTATCAAGCTAGATTTATTCATATATTCTCCTGTTTTTTTCCTCTAGCATTTATTACAAAAACAATTGGAGTTCTCTTTTCTATAAATATATGTAACTTTATCTCAAGCTTAAATTTCTTTTGCTACATATTCTGATATGAGGCAAAGGTATTTTTTGTAAAATTTGCCTGCTGCATGTATGCACTGTGGAGCCTGTCAGTGATGTTTTTAATTAATCAATTATACAATGAATTGTCAGTATAGAAAATACAGTGTCTAGGGAGCAATCCAACAAGAAGAAATAATTCTGGTAAACATATATGCACCCAATACAAGAACACCCAAATACATAAAAAAAATTTCTGGAGGATATCAAGGGAGAGAGAGACAGCAATACAATCGTAGTAGGAGACTTTAATATCCCACTATCACCATTGGACAAATCCTCTAAACAAAAAATCAGCAAAGAAACATCAATCCTAAATGACTCACTAGATCAGATGGAATTAATTGACATCTTCAGAACATTTCACCCCAAAGCCACAGAATATACATTCTTCTCAAGTGCGCCTGGGTCATTTTCAAAGATAAACCATATGCTGGGTCACAGGCAAAGTCTCTTCAAATTCAACAAGATAGAAATCATATCAAGCATCTTCTCAGATCACAGTGGCATAAAACTGGAAATCAACTACAATAAAAACAATCCAAAAAAAATCAAACACATGGAGACTAAATAGCATGGTATTAAACAATGACTGGGCTACCAGAGAGATCAAAGAAGAAATAAAAAACATCATGGCAACAAACAACAATGAAAATAAAACAATCCAAAATCTATGGGACATAGCGAAAGCAGTCTTGAGAGGGAAGTTCACAGCTCTACAAGCCTACTGCAAAAAAAACAAGAAACAATGGTAATAAACTACCTAACCCTACAACTCAAAGAGTTAGAAAGAGAGCAACAAGAAAAGCTCAGTGTAAGCAGAAGGAAGGAAATAATAAAGATCAGAGCAGAGATAAACGACATAGAGACCAAAAAAACAATACAAAAGATCAACAAAACCAAGAGCTGGTTCTTTGAAAGGATAAACAAGATTGATGAACCTCTAGTTAGGCTCACCAAGAAGCAAAAAGAGAGAGGACCCAAATAAACAAAATCAGAAATGAAAGAGGAGAAATAACAACAGACCCCACAGAAATACAAAGATTGTTGAAAAATACTATGAACAACTCTATTCCAACAAACTGGACAACCTGGAGGAAATGGACATATTCCTAGAAAAATACAACCTTCCAAAACTCAATCAGGAAGAATCTAAACATCTCAATAGGCCAATAACTATGGAAGAAATTGAAGCAGTCATCAAAAAGCTTCCAGCAAACAAAAAGCCGGGAGCAGATGGCTTCACAGGGGAGTTTTACCAAACATCCAAAGAAGAACTAAAACCTATCCTCCTCAGATTATTCCAAAAAATTCAAGAGGAAGGAACACTTCCAAGCTCATTCTATGAAGCCAGCATCACCCTAATACCAAAACCAGATAAAGAAAACACAAAGAGAATTACAAGCCAATATCCCTCATGAACATAGATGCCAAAATCCTCAACAAAATTCTAGCAAATCGGATCCAGCAGTACATCAGAAAGATCATACACCATGACTAAGTAGGATTTATCCCAGGGATGCAAGGATGGTACAATATCCGCAAATCAATAAACATGATACATCACATAAACAAATTGAGAGATAAAAATCACATCGTCACATCAATGATGCAGACAAAGCATTTGACAAAATCCAACACCCTTTCTTTTTTTTCTTTTTTTTTTTTTAGATATATTTTATTGATTTTTCACAGAGCGGAAGAGAGAGGGATAGAGAGTTAGAAACATCGATGAGAGAGAAACATCGATCAGCTGCCTCCTGCACACCCCCCACTGGGTGTGCAGGAGGCAGCTGATCGATGCCCTTGACCAGAATCGAACCCGGGACCCTTCAGTCCGCAGGCCGACGCTCTATCCACTGAGCCAAACCGGTTTCGGCCCAACACCCTTTCTTGATAAAAACTCTCAGCAAGGTGGGAATAGGAGGATCATACCTCAACATAATAAAAGCCATATATGACAAACCCACAGCCAACATCATACGCAATGGGCAAAAACTAAAACCATTTCTCCTAAGAACAGGGACGAGACAGGGATGCCCACTCTCACCACTCCTGTTCGACATAGTACTGGAAGTATTAGCCATTGAAATTAGACAAGAAGAAGAAATAAAAGGCATCCAAATTGGAAAAGAAGTAAAGCTGTCCTTATTCGCAGATGACATGATATTGTACATAAAAAACCCAAAAGACTCCATTAATAAACTATTAGACTTAATAAATGAATTCGGCAATGTAGCAGGATACAAAATTAACGCCAAGAAATCTATGGCATTTCTATACACCAATAGTGAACTTACAGAAAGAGAGACTAAAAAAGCAATCCCATTTACCCTCGCACCAAAAAAATTAAGATACCTAGGAATATACTTAACTAAGGAGGTAAAAGACCTGTACGCGGGAAACTACAGGACACTGAAAAAAGAGATAGAGGAAGACATAAACAGATGGAAGAACATACCATGTTCATGGATTGGTAGAATCAACATTATTAAAATGTCCATACTTCCCAAAGCAATCTATAGATTCAGTGCACTCCCCATTAAAATACCAATGGCATATTTCACAGACCTAGAAAGAACTCTCCAAAAATTCATCTGGAATTTAAAAAGACCCCAAATAGCCACAGCAATCCTGAGAAAGAAGAACAAAGTAGGTGGGATCTTAATACTAGATTTCAAGCTGTATGACAAGGCCACTGTTCTCAAAACAGCCTGGTACTGGCACAAGAACAGACATATAGATCAATGGAATAGAGTAGAGAACCCAGATATTGACCCAAACCACTATGCTCAATTAATATTTGACAAAGGAGGCATGAACATACAGTGGAGTCAAGACAGTCTCTTCAATAAATGGTGTTGGGAAAATTGGACAGATACATGCAAAAAAAATGAAACTAGATCACCAACTTACACCATACACAAAAATGCATAAAGGACTTAAACATCAGACGGGAAACCATAAAAATACTAGAGGAATCCACAGGCAGAGAAATCTCAGACATATACCGAAGCAGTTTCTTCACCGATACTGCTCCTAGGGCAATGGAAGCTAAATAGAAAAATAAACAAATAGGACTACATCAAAATAAAAAGGTTTTGCACAGCAAAAGAAACCATCAACAAAACAACAAGAAAGCCCACTGCATGGGAGAACATATTTGCAAATGTTATCACTGATAATGGTTTAATCTCCAACATCTACAGGGAACTTATACAACTTAATTAAAGGAAGATAAATGATCCAATAAAAAAAATGGGCAACGGATCTAAATAGAATCTTTTCGAAAGAAGACAGAAGGAAGGCCAAGAGACATATGAAAACATGCTCAAAGTCACTAATTATCCGAGAGATGCAAATCAAACCGACAATCCGGTACCATTTCACACCTGTCAGAATGGCTATCATCAACAAATCAACAAACGACAAGTGTTGGAAAGGGTGTGGAGAAAAAGGAACCCTCATGCCCTGCTGGTGGGAATGCAGACTGGTGCAGCCACTGTGGAGAACAGTATGGAGTTTCCTCAAAAAACTGAAAATGGAACTCCCATTTGACCCAGTGATCCCACTTCTAGGAATATATCCCAAGAAACTAGAAACACCAATCAGAAAGGATATATGCACCCCTATGTTCATAGCAGCACAATTCACCATAGCTAAGATTTGGAAGCAGCCTAAATGCCCATCAGCAGATGAGTGGATTAGAAAATTATGGTACATCTACACAATAGAATACTACGCTGCTATAAAAAAGAAGGAATTCTTACCATTTGCAGCAGCATGGATGGACCTGGAGAGCATTATGTTAAGTGAAATAAGCCAGGCAATGAAAGAAAAATACCACATGGACTCACTCATTTATGGAAAATAAAGAACATTATAACCTGATGAACAAAAAGATAGATACAGAGGCAGTAAAGCACCAAACAGACTGTCAAATTACAGCAGGAAGACTTGGGAGTGTTGGGGAGGTGGGGAAAGAGATCAACCAAAGGACTTGTATGCATGCATATAAGCACACCAATGGACACAAGACACTGGGGAGAGGAGATGAGGGCATGTGACGGGGTAGAGGAGGCTGGGGGAAGGTCAATGGGGAAAAAAAAAAGGAGATATATGTACTACTATATGTAATACTTTAAACAATAAAAAAGTCACTAAAAATAAAAATAAAATAAATAAAAAATGACATTGATGATAAAACATACAAAAAAAGAAAACACAGCATCTGCTTTCAGTTATTTGTTTTACTTCTGTGTGTAATTTAAAGGCAAACTAGCTTTATTCCTAGAGACATGAGGCCTCTAAAACTTGTTCTATTCTTGATGAATGTTTTCTATGGGTACTTCAAATAGAATATCTTTTACCCATGGTTTTAGAAGATATACTGTGAAAGCACAGTTGCTTTAGAAGCCTTTATAAATAACACTTGGGTGTTGATATAATAAATGTTTGTCTTTCTTTACCATTTCTTCTTCTCCATAGTTTATTTAATTCATTGTACTTCTCTGTGTAGTGTGAAGCATTTCTCTCCTGTTGTGCTAATAAAATAAAATAAAATACTGAGAATCACTCCTGCATTAATAGCATATACCTAGAAATAAGGGAATATTCCATACCTTGTTCGTTTCAGCAGTGCTAACTAATCCTCTTAAAACCAATGATCAGAGTATTTTCTGTGTTTTACTGCTTTGAGAAGTGGTTAGCTATCTGCTTCTAAGTTTGTAATAGGAGATTGAATAAATGTCCTTGTGCTCATATTGAATTGGTATCTACCTACCTAATGCTGTGAGAGACTTAGATACCATACTGTTAAAAAATATTTGACAATTGAATTAGTCATGTGCAGTGTTTAGAATTATGGGAATTTGTAATCTATACCTGGTGAAAATACCTAACTGGAGACATCACTTTTTTCAACATGAAATTTCAGAATTTTTTCATATACCCAAGTTAAGAACAAACTATTATCTTTTTTGGTCCTCATTCTATGTGGATGCTCTAAAGTATTTGCCACCCTACTAATTACCTCCACCCTTTTTTTCTTGAAACTCTTTACTTCCTTTTACTCTCTGATACCTTGCTCTCATACTTCTTCTCTTCAAGTACTCCTTTTAATCCTTCAATAATGGCCCCTTTTTATTGAACCACTGGAGGCAAGGTGCACGAAATTCATGCATTGTGGGGGTTGTTCCTCAGCCCAGCCTGCACGCTCTCCAATCTCGGACCCCTCGGAGGATGTCCCTCTCACAATCCAGGACTGCTGGCTCCTAACCATTTGCCTGCCCGGCTGCCTGATTGCCCCTAACCACTCTGCCTGCCAGCCTGATAGTCCCCTAACCGCTCCCCTGCCAGCCTGATTGACACCTAACCGCTCCTTTGCCGGCCTGGTTGCCCCCAACTGCCCTCCCCTGCCGGCCATCTTGTGACAATTTGGGGGTGGCCATCTTGTGACAACATGGGGATGGCCATCTTGTGGTGGCCATCTTGTGATGTGAGGGCATGATGGTCAATTTGCATATTACCTCTTTATTATGTAGGATCATTCTATATTTTTGTTATTTGTTTATAAATGTTTCCCCTACTTGACTGTAAATTGTTTCTTATTTATCTTTATATCTCTCAATATTATTATATAGTAGATACTTAATAAATATTGAGGAAGTGAACTGCTTGCACTCCTTAAGTGTTGATGTTCCCTTCCAGCCTGAGCATTCTCATCTCCCATCTGTAAGCTCACTCTGGACAATCTTTCCTCTCTTTACTACCAAGACTTTATGTTAAAGAAGGGGAGCTCTGAAACAGTAATGCTTTGTTCAAATCCCGGCTCCACCAATTTCCAACCATGTATAGTTGGCAAGATTATATTTGAACTCTCTGTCTCGATTTTCTCATCCTTAAAATGAAGGTAGTAGAAACTGTCTCATATATCATAAAGATGTAATGAATTAATGTGCACATATGCCCATTCAGTGCCTGGCATATCAAATGTACTTAATAACTGTCAGATAACAATGCTCACTTTTCCCTTTTTCAACTTCATCTTCCATCTGTGTGTGTATCTTTATCTTCCAAACTTTTTTATCCTGAAGCATTCTGAACTTATATTTTCATATGCCAGTTTGACATTTTTAACTTAGTATCCTACAGGAATTTTAAACTCTTACATGTCTAAAGCTCAATTCATTATTACTACCAGTAATTTCTTATGCCTTCCATGTTTTCTAACTTAAATAATGGTACTAACCTCCATCCAATTTCCTAAAGTTTAAAACCTTGATTTCTCCTCTCACATAAGCTTCCTTTTCCCTGCCATTCACCCCTTTTCTGTCTTTATTGCCTTAGTTCAGACCCTTCATCATCTCACACTTCAACTATTTAAATTGTCTACTAATTCTCTTGTCTTCAGCCTATTGTCACCTTTTAAAAATTTTATTTATTTATTTATTTATTTATATTTTTATTGTTGGTAGTATTACAGATGTCTCCCATTTCCCCCTGCTATAGCCCCCTACTCCCAGCCTTACCCACCCCCCAGGTCTTCACCACCCTATTGCCCATGTCATGGGCTATGCATGTAAGTATGTAAGTTCTTTGGTTTATCTCTTCTCGTCTCCCCTTCCCCACATCAAGGTATGTCCATCTATTCCATGCTTCCGGTCTTATTTTATTGGTCAATTCATTTTGTTCATTAGATTCCACAAATAAGTGAGATTATGTAATATTTGTCTTTATCAGATTGACTTATTTCACTTAGAGTAATAGTCTCCAAGTCCATCCATGCTGTCCCAAATGGTAGGAGATCCCTCTTTTTATACCTGCATATTATTCCATTGTGTAAATGTCCCATAACTTTTTTATCCATTCATCTACTGATAGGCACTTGGGTTTCCAGATCTTAGTTATTGTAAATATTCTATGAATGTAGGGGTGCATGTATTTTTTCTTTATTGATTAAAGTATTACATATATGTTCTTGTCCCCTCATTGCCCCTCCACCCCCCAACCCCCACTCGTGCCCTCAACCCCCTAGTGTCTGTGTCCATTGGTTATGCTTATATGCATGCATACAAGTCCTTTGGTTGATCTCTTCCCCTTCCCCTCACCCTCCCGTGCCTTCCCTCTGAGGTTTGACGGTCTGACCCATGCTTATTGGTGTTTTGGGATTTTAAGATATATTCCAAGAAGTAGGATCGCTGGGTCAAACGGAAGTTTCATTTAAATTTTTGATGAAGCTCCGTACTGTTTTCCGTCGTGGCTGCACCAATCTGCATTCCCACCAGCAATGAACTAGTGTTCCCTTTTTTTCACATCCTTACCAGCACTTACTGTTTGTTGATTTTTTGATGATAGCCATTCTGATAGGTGTGAGGTGATATCTCATTGTGGTTTTAATTTGCATTTTTCTGATGATTAGTGACTTTGAGCATTTTTTCATGTGTCTCTTGGCCATTTGTATGACCACTTTTGAAGAAATGTCTATTCAGGTCCTTTGCCCATTTTTTAAAATGGATTGTTTGTCTTCCTTTTGTTGAGTTATATGAGTACTTTGTATATTTTAGATATAAACCCCTTATCAGATGTATTATTGGCAAATATGTTCTCCCATATAGTGGGTTCCCTTTTCATTGTGATCGTGGTTGTGCAGAAGATTTTTGCTTGATATAGTCCCATTTGTTTATTTTTTTCTTTTGTTTCTCTTGCCCTAGGAGATATATCAGCAGTATTTTTATGGTTTCATGGCTTGCATTTAAGTCTTTTATCCATTTTGAGTTTATTCTTGTGTAAGGTGTAAATTGATGGTCTGGTTTCATCTCTTTACATGTGGCTGTCCAGTTTTCCCAACACCGTTTGTTGAAGAGACTGTCTTGACTTCACTGTGTGCTCTTGCCTCCATCGTCAAATATTAATTGAATATAATGGTGTGGGTCAATTTCTGGGTTCTCTGTTACAATGCATTGATATATATATATGCATGCATATGCCTGTTCTTGTGCCAATACCAGGCTGTTTTGGTTATAATGGCTTTGTAGTATAGCTTGATAACTGGTATTGTGATCCCTCCAACTTCGTTCTTCTTTCTGAGGACTGCTGCAGCTATTCGGAGTCTATTTTTATTCCATATGAATTTTTGGAGAGTTTGTTCTATGTCTGTGAAATATGCTGTTGGTATCTTAATGGGTATTGCATTGAATCTATAGATCGCTTTGGGTAGTATGGACATTTTAATGATGTTAATTCTACCAATCCATGAACATGGTATATTCTTCCATTTGTTTATGTCTTACTCTCTTTCTTCAACATCTGATAGTTTTCCAAGAACAGGTCTTTTACCTCCTTAGTTAAGTTTATTTCTAGTTATCTTAGTTTTTTTGTTGCAGTGGTAAATGGAGTTGTTTTTTTTTAGTTTCTCTTTCTGTGAGTTCATTGTTGGTAAATAAAAAAGCCATAGATTTCTGGGTGTTAATTTTGTATCCTGCTACATTGCTGAATTCATTTTTTAAGTCTAGTAGTTTTTTTATTGAGTCTTTAGGCTTTTTTATGTACAATATTATGTCATCTGCGAATAATGACAGTTTTACTTCTTCTTTTCCAATTTTGATGCCTTTTATTTCTTCTTCTTGTCTGATCACTATGGCTAGCACTTTCAGTACTATGTCGAACAGGAGTGGTGAAAGTGGGCATCCCTGTATTGTTCTTGTTCTTAGGGATGAAATGTTTTAGTTTTTGCCCATTGAGTATGTTGTTGGCTGTAGGTTTGTCATATAATGCTTTTATTATGTTGAGGTATGATCCCTCTCTACTTTACTGAGGGTTTTTATCAAGAAAGGGTGTTGGATTTTGTCAAATGCTTTTTCTGCATCAATTGATATGATTATGCGATTTTTGTCTCTCACTTTGTTTATGCGATGTATCAAGTTTATTGATTTGCAGATATTGTACCAGCCTTGCATCCCCAGAATAAATCCCACTTGGTCATGGTGTATGATCTTTCTAATGTAATGCTGAATCCGATTTGCTAGAATTTTGTTGAGGATTTCAGCATCTATGTTCATCAGGGATATTGGCCTGTAATTCCCTTTCTTTTAGTGTCTTTATCTGGTTTTGGGATTAGGGTAATGCCAGCATCATAGAAAGCTTAGAAGTGTGCCTTCCTCTTGAATTTTTTTGAATAATCTGAGGAGGAGATGTTTTAATTCTTTGAATGTTTGGTAAAACTCCCCTGTGAAGCTGGCTGGCTCAGGGCTTTTGTTTCCTGGAAATTTTTTTATTACTACTTCAATTTCATTAGTAGTTATCAGCCTATTCAGGTTTTTTGATTCTTGCTGATTGAGTTTTGGAATATTGTATTTTTCTAAGAATATGTCCATTTTGTTTAGGTTGTCCAGTTTGTTGGAGTAGAGTTATTCGTAGTATTTTTTTACAATACTTTGTATGTCTGTTGGGTCGGTTGTTACTTCACCTCTTTCATTTCTGATTTTATTTGGGTTATCTCTCTTTGTATCTACATAAGCCTGGCTAGAGGTTCATCAATCTTGTTTATCCTTTGAAAGAACTAGCTCTTGGTTTTATTGATCTTTTGTGTTTGTTTGTTTTTTTTGTCTCTATGTCATTTATTTCCACTCTGATCTTTATTATTTCCTTCTTTCTGCTTACTCTGGACTTTTCTTGTTGCCCTCTTCCTAATAATTTAAGTTGCAGGGTTAGATAATTTATTACCACTTTTTCTTGGTTTTTGAGGTAGGCCTGTAGATCTATGAACTTCCCTTTCAGGACTGCTTTCACTGTGTGCCATAGATTTTGGATTGTTATGTTTTCATTGTCATTTGTTTCCAGGATGCTTTTTATTTCTTCTTTGATCTCTTTGGTAACCCAATAATTATTTAATAGCATGCAATTCAGCCTCCAAGTGTTTGATTTATTTTTTCATTGTTTTTATTGCAGTTCATTTTTAATTTTATGCCATTGTGATCTGAGAAGATGCTTGATATGATTTCTATTTTCTTGAATTTGAAGAGAATTTGCCTGTGTCCCAATATGTTGTCTGTCTTCGAAAATGTCCCATGTGCACTTGGCAGCCATCTTGTATGTTGGAGTGATGGTCAATTTGCATATTACTCTTTTATTAAATAGGATAGAGGCCTGGTGCAGGGGTGGGGGCCAGCTGATTTGCCCTGAAGGGTGTCCCAGATCAGGATGGGGGTTCCCTTGGGGAGTGGGGTGGCCTGGGCGAGGGGCTTGTGGTGGTTTGCAGACCGGCCATGTCCCCTGGTGACCCAAGCGGAGGTCCTGGTATCTGGGGTTTATTTATCTTCTACAATTGAAACTTTGTAGCCTGGAGTGGAGCCAAGCCTTCTCCTTGCTCCGTGGCGATAGCCATTTCTGTTGGGATTAATTTACCTTCTATAATTGAAACTTTGTATCCTTAAGCGGAGGCCTGGGCTGGCCAGGGTGTGCGGAAAGCTTGGCTTCCTCCATTGCAGGGGGGCAACCCTAGCCTCCTGCTCTTTCCAACTCTGTGGCTGCCACCACTTCTGCTTGGATTTATGTATCTTCTATCATTGAAACTTTGTAGCCTTGAGTGGAGGCCTAGGCCGGCAAGGGCAGGTGGAAAGCTTGGCTTCCTCCATTGCTGGGGAAACCCAAGCCTCCCTCCTGCTCTCTGTGGCTGTAGCCATCTTGGTTGGGTTTATTTGCATATTTGCTCCTGATTGGCTTGTGGGTGTAGCCTGTGGGTATAGCAGAGTGATGGTTAATTTGCATATTACTCTTTTATTAGATAGGATTTCATTATTACTTTTTATCTTTTATTTTTTTCCTTTTATTAAAATTTTATTCTTTTATTTTTTGTATTATTACTTCTCAATTCTACTTTTTAAAAACATCTTTTTATTGATTTCAGAGAGGAAGGGAGAGGGAGAGAGAAACATCAATGATGAGAGAGAATCATTGGCTGCCTACTGCATGCCCCCTATTGGGGAATGAACCCACAACCCAGGCATGTGCCCGCAACCCAGGCATGTGCCCTTGATTGGAATTGAACCTGGACCTGTCAGTCTGCAGGTAGATGCTCTATCAACTGAGCCAAACCAGACAGGGCTATTTTTATTTATTTTTATTATTTTATTTTGTCTTACTTTTTCTTTTCCCCACCCTTTTCTTCCTCACTTCCCCCTTTTTCATTGTTTTCTCTTCTCATTTAAGTTTTTCTCTTTCATTTCCTCTTACCCCTTATTAAAAATTGATCTTCTTTATCTGCTTTATTGACATGTTATTATTATTGTAGTCTCTGTTGGCTTACTCATATATCTAATTTCCTCTCCCCTGCTCCAAGTCCATGCACTCTTCTCCTTCTTCACTAGGCATTTCTTTTATGCTTTTGTTTTTCCTCTCCTCTCTTCCTCTCTTCTTCTCATAATTGTTTAGATTATCTCACTAAACTCAAGCTTATCTGCTCTCTCCTCTATTCAACTTTTCTAAAAATGAATGAATAAATGGATAAATTTTTTTAAAATTTATCTTTACTTTTTAAATTTTTCTTTTCTTCTTATCCACTCATTCTCTTTCTACCTTTTCTATACTGAACTGTGGTTCTTCCCCTATTCATTCAATTCCTTATACTTACTTTCTGTATATAAGCTTTGCCTCCAGACACAGCAGGGTCTTGCCTTATATTTCCCTAGGTTCTTTGTCTCCCATATATGGCATACATACACATTTTAGACATTCTTTCTACTTTACATGCTAAGCTTCCATGTATCTGTTGCAGTTTGTGGAGGAAGGACATGCACTGCAACCAAGCAGAGCTCAGACCCTCTGTACCCGCCAAGCCCCTCTAGAGGCACTTGTGTGTGTGGCCTGCCTCTCTCAGTTCTAAGTGCGTGCACTGCCCACACTCCCACGGTTGCCCCATGCTCTCAGCTGTTTTTCCAGGCACATTGTGCCACAGCCACTCCGAGCCTGCAGCTGGGGCTCTGGTGTGTGGCGTGGGCCACGGTGAGGCCCATCGCCCTGGCCCAAAAGGAAGCGGCCCTGGAGCTGAGCAAGACCTCTGCGCCTACACTCTGGGGCTCCAGCCTCTGGAGCAGCCACCGCCCCGCCCCTGACAGACATGACTTCCAAGCTGTATTCTGATTGGATTCCCTACAGTGTCTTAGATGATGAGGGCAGCAACCTGAGACAGCAGAAGCTTGACTGGCAGCAGGCCCTGCTGGAGCAGAAGCAGAAGAAGCAAGTGAGATTACAGAAGCTGAGGCATGGTTATGGTGGTGCAGGCAGGGAAGGGGCTTGCTGTCTCAAAAGCAAAGACAAAAGTGTGGCAAAACAACCACGCGACTACGAGTTTCTCCCCCCTCCCCCCGCCCCCACTCCTACCCCCACCCGACACTGTGCGGCTCGGGCCGCTCTTTGGGCCGCCTTTCTGGGCGCAGCCTCTCACGGATTCCCCAGCCACCAGCAGCGCTGTGGACTTCCTTTCCACAGTCGGATGTTACACCTGTCTCCAAGGAATGCAGACTTGGTGCAGTGCAATTTCTTTCTGACCCTCTTGGCCCAGTGGACGCGTGTCTCTCTCCAGCCTACCATTCTGCTGGAGTCCTCTGTCCTTCCCAGCTATGAACTGTCTCACCAGCTGTGTCTAATTCACCAATTCCAGGTGGATGTTATTCGATTTAGTTGCTCCTTCTATCTGCTCAGGCACAAGGCGCAGGACATGTCTGCCTATTCAGCTGCCATTTTTTTTTCCTTGCAAAATCTTTTAGAAGCCCTAGAAAGCATCATCTCCTATAGATAAGTCTTTCTAACTTTCATTTCTTGAGCTGTCAATTCACCCTTTTAATCTTTTTTTCCTCCAAATTTGGGATGGTTACTGGGAATTATCACAGTTTTATTACCTCATTTCTGACCTTGGTGTTGTTTCTGGGCTTAAAATACAGTTAAGAACTCCATTCCCCACCAGAATTATTTTTTCTTTAGCTGTAGCTAAAGTGAGATTATGCCCTTTGTCTTGTTTGGTTCATGCAGGTGACTATTTTCCAGGCTTTTACTGTGTTTTGTTTATTTCTTTTAAGTGTTGGAAAGGAAATTCTGAAATATTCTACCTTTAGGCAAAATTGCTATACTTAATTTTAAAGGCATTCTAAGAGAATTCAATATATATGATTCAGGGTGCTGCAAAATACTACTGTTACAACTAGGTTTCACGTATGGGCCAAGAGCAGCCTTATCTTACCTCAGTTTTCTGTACAAATGCTATCATTTTGTATGTGTTCCATGGTGTGAACAGGGATGGGAAATACTGACCTGAACTCGAGCACCTAAAATCCACATTTTGCTTTTTTAACTAACAACAAAACTTGTTTTACATATGGATTGCCCATAGTACATTCTATACATTTCTATAGCTTTTTTCTTTTCTAGGGTTGAAAACTTTTGTGTCTTGAGTTAGAATAATTAAAAGTAGATGAGAATCATAATTGCAGGTTCTGCACAATTCTTGTTATTTTAAAGTTGTACATTTTAAGTGTTTGTGAAATGTGGTGTTTTTTTCCAAAAAGTAACATGTCTGTTTATTCAACAAGTGTTTATTGAATACCTATTTTAGATGCTAAGGGGAGATATATAAATAAAAATATTAAAAGCATGATCAAGGTAAAAAATGGAGGCATATACATAAAGCTATTTGTTCGTGGCCACACTGTACCATTCCCATATCAACTCAATTCAAACTTTGCTGTGAAGCTGGCCCTGTAATGTACTGTGTATAAAGGTAACACGGAATTCTGGCAATAGTCAAATTATATGAGACATAACGAAGAGTATGAATTGATGATACAGGGACAGCTTCTAGGAGGTCGTGATATCAGAAAAGGATTTTGAAAGCTGGATAGCTGGATAGATGTAGAGAATTATAAGTAATTTTGTATCATTGGAGCATAAATTAGAATAACTAATGGAAAAGAGAGTCATAATCATAGCTCATGTACTAAGGCTTTTATGTACCATGCTAAGGAATTTTGCCCTTATCCTCTATATTAAGTATCTATTGCTACATGGCAAATTACCCCAAACTTAGTGGGTTAAAACAATCATTTCCTCAGTTTCTGATAGTCAGGAATTCAGTAACCACTTAGCTATGCACTTCAAGCCCAAAATCTCTCATGAAATTGCAGATAAAGTGTTAGCTGGGGCTCCTGTCATCTGAAGCAATATTGTGGCTTCCGGAGCTTTGGGTAGGATGGCTAACTCACATGGCTGTTGAGAACAGTCCTGGCTGTTTGCAGGATACCTCATTTCTTCACTGAATGGACCTCTCTGTAGAGCTGCTCACAGAATAGCAGCTGGCTTCCCGCAGAGTTAGTTATCCGAGTAAGAGGGCACTGAAGACAGAAGCCACAGTATCTTTTATAACCTAATCTTGGAAGTGATAACATCACTTCTTCCATCTTCTATTCATCATACAGATCAGCACTGGTATAATGTAAAAAGAGGCTAGAAAAGGGTGTGAATACTACCAAGCTGTGAGGATCATTGGGGTCCATCTTGGAGGATATTAAATAATTTGAGCATGTGCAAGATTGGGCAAAAGTACCTTTACAAGTGTTCATGTGGAAAATAGTACATTAATTAATAAACAATAATACAGGAATAAACTCTGTGTTTCATGTACTCACAGCTGTAAACCTACTTTTGCCCCAGCCTGTATGTATTTTAGATATATGGTTCTGTGAAGAATGGGGTATAGAGGAAAAAAACTAAAGTCATGAAAACTGTAGTAATCTAGAGTTGTTTAGATCCTGACATAAAACAGTGCTTATGAGGTTTAAGAAATTTTTCAGAAATATTTAAAAGACAAAAAAGGCATGACTTATTGGTTATTGATTGTATGTGGTGGGTTAGGAGTCGTGGAGTTCAGGATGACTGTTAGATGTCTCGGGTAGAGAAACTACGTAGATGTTGATGTGGTCCTCTGAGATATAGGACATTAAGCTAGAACTATCCAGTAGACAATTGGTTATCTGTAGGTCTGGAGCTCAAACAAAAGGGAATGAATCTATATATATAAAAAGCCAGCAACCGGAATGCTGTAACAACCAGAACAACTGGTCGCTATGATGCCCACTGCAGCCAGCAAACCAGCTGGATTGGCGGGGGGGGGGGGGGGGGTTTGACCGGCTAAATCCCCACGGACCCTCCCCCAAGCTGGCCCTGCCCCTGATCGGCCTCTCCCACCCTGATCAGGGGGCGGGGCCCACGGCCAACCTCCCAGGGCCCTTCCCCCTGGCTGGCCCTGTTCCCGATCGGCCCACCTGACCCATATTGGCCCGCAGCCCCTCCCCCTAGTCCACTCCACCCCCGATTGGCCCCACTCCAATCAGGGGTAGGCCTGGCCAGCCAACTACCCATGGCCCCTCCCTCAGCTACTGACTCCGGGTCGCCCCCCCACCCCATTTGGGGGCAGGGCTGGCCGTCCCACAGCCCCTCCCCACAGCCAGCCCTGCCCCCAATCCGCCTGTCAACCCAATCAGGGGCAGGGCCTGCCAGCCAATTGCTCTGGGCTCCTCCCCCCAGCCAGCCAGGTCCTGATCGGGGTGGGCCAGCCAGCCAACCTCCCGCCGTCTCCTCCTCCCGACAGGCCCGGCCCCAATCCACCCTGATTGGGGCCGGGCCAGCCAGACCCCACCTGTGCACAAATTTGTGCACTGGGCCTCTAGTAAGTGTATAAAATGAGAAGAGGGCCTAAGATTGAATACTAGGGAATTCAACATGTGGAGGAGGGGAGTGGATCCAACAAAGGAGACAAAGAAGAAATGATGTGAGATAGGTGGTAAATCAGGAAAGTGTGATTTTTCAGAAGCCAAAGGAGAATGCAATGTTGAAAAAATAAGGTACTATAGTTAACCTATAATCATAAAATGTAAAACTCAGTGAAGCGCTGAAATATAGTTTGAAAAGCCTAAATGCTTTAATTTAATAAGTTAGCATGGTGACCCTAACCTCAGAGTGAAAACAGAATATGAATAACTTTTTCAAGGTAGTGTTGTTAGGATCTAATGATCCTATTCCCATTGCCCTCTTCAAAACATGCATGAAGGCAGTGACATTCACAGAGTCGACATAAGACAAAATTGCTTCTCTTCACTCCTCCCACATCTTAACTATAATGGACTATAACAGGAGTCAGCACGCTTTTTTATGTAAAGAGCTAGATTAAAAAATATTTTAGGCTTCATAGGACATATGGCCTCTCTCATTACACCTCAACTTTGTCATTGTAGTGTAAAGCAACCATAGGCAATATGTAAACAAATATGTGTGGTTGTGTTCCAGTACAACTTTATTTACAAAAACAAGTGGCACAACTTTGTATATTCCCATAAGAATTCAAAGGAGGGACTCAGATTCTTATACACCAATGTTTATAGCAGCATTATTCACAATAGCCAAAAGGTGGAAGCAACCCAGGTATTCATCAACATAGGATGGATAAACAAAATATAATGTGATCAAACAATAAACTATTATACAGCCTTTAAAAAGAAATTAAATTCTGGCACATGTTATAACATAGATGGACCCTGAAACCATTATGCTAAGTGAAATTAGCCTGACACAAAAGGAAAAACATTACATGATTCCACTTATCTGAGATACTTAGAGTAAGCAAACTAATACAGACAGAAAGTAGAATAGAGGTTACCAGGGCCCGGGGGAGTGGAAATCGGGAGATTGTATTTACTACGTATGTCAGGGCCAGCCTGACGGGTTGAACCGGGCTGAGGTAGGGAGGTGGGACTGAGAAAAGAAAGAAAGACAGGACAGTGGGAATCAGGAGGACTACAGGTCTTCTTGGAGAGTCTGTAGCAAGTTTATTAACTATGCGATGCCTTTTATACACAAAACACTGAATAGGAGGTCTGTCAAGAGGAACGTATTCTTTGTTCCTCTTAATCACTAAGGGAGGGACAGAGCAGAAGGACAAATTCTTGATACAGCAAATCTCAGTAAAATAGTTACAAATTTCTTGATAAGCCATGAAAGGCTGTTCTCATTCTACAAAGGTTGCTCTCATTCTACAGATAACCGCCATCCAAACAAGTCTGGGAAAGCTGTGTGGGTAAGGGTCCCAGCCTTGCTAGCCCCTTCAGGTGCAAGGACGGCGTCAGTTTATACCTGGTCTCCAACATACGTACAGAATTTCTATTTTAAAATGTGAAAAAGTTCTGGAAATGGATAATGATGGTGATTGTACAACATTGTGAATACACTTAATGCCATTGAATTGTACACTGGTAAAATGATAAAGTGGTAAACTTTATGTTATGTATATTTTACCACAATTAACAATAATCATAATCATAATCATCATCATAATAATAAACAAAGTAAAAAAAAAATAGGCAGCAGGGTAAATTTGGCCCATGGACCATAGTTTATCAGCACTTCGACTACATAAACTCCTGAGTACAGAGATTGTCTCTCTTTCAACTTGGATCCATAATGTCTAACACTTTTATTGAATATATAAAAAAGTTCAGTGTAACCAAATGGAATAAAAAATTTGGGTCTTATATTTTTACTTGTATACTTAATTTCACAGTTTGTTTAATTCTTGATTAATTTTTTATTGCATATCGAGATGAACAATTGTCCTATGATATCAAAAGATTACAAGATTAAAAAGAAAATATTGATATTAAATGACTTTAATCTTTTTCTTCATATAATTTTGAAAAATATCATTTCTAATAAGCCAGTGATAGTATTGCATAGTAAACATTTACGTTCTCTCTTTATACATGTATCTAAAAGTCTTAGATTTTACACACTGCTAGCTTATCTTCATGGTAGAGTCTCTAACAGTAAGTGGTTTGGCCCTGGTCAGTGTGTCTCAGTTGGTTGAGTGTCATCCAATGTACCAGGAGGTCACCAATTTAATTCCAGTCCATATGCCAGGGTTGTTGGTTCAATCCCTGTAGCAGGTGTGCAGAAGGCAGCCGATCAATATTTCTCTCTCATCAATGTTTCTCTCTTTCTCCTCCTTTCCCCACTCTCTAAAATCAATATAAACATATTTTTTAAAAAAAACAAGTGATTTAGGTGAAAAGGGAACTTGACTGGCAAGAGTAAGTTTGTTTTTCTGTCCAGCTGTATAGTGAATGATAGAAATCACTAATACTGGAAGAGCATCCAAAGGGTTTTCCTGAGATGAAAACCTGCCCTATTGCGGACATTTGAGAACTGGTTGAAGCTGATGGGCTAGTTCTTGGTGGAGCAAGAAAACAGCAGAGCCAACAGGTGTCCCCACTCCTGGTGTTTCTGCAGGGAGGGGAGCTCGGGCCTGGGTTTTCTGAATGCCATGGACAGGAACACCCTGATGAATATATGCACAGCTTTCCTAGCACAGGCATCAAGTGGCAGCTAGATTTCTGACTGTGCTGCTCCAGCTACTGAGCCAGGAGCTCAGAGTGCAAGGTTGAAGCCACAGCAGGTGTCTTTAGAAGAAGGGAAACACCATGGAGAGAGGATGCCAGGACTGTGCGAGGGGCCTCTCCAGGCACTGGGGTTTCTGGACGTTTGTAGGAATGAGGAAGCTGGAAGGAGGTCCAGAGACTCCCCTCAGGGCCCAGTTGTTTATGAGAAAACTGGAAGGCAGAATGGTCATAAGAACAGTCTGTCCAGATCAGACGTCATCCTGAACACAGGCTTTGCAACAGATGGCAGAGGCCACTTGGAAGGGTGCCTTATCAATGCAGCACCTATGACAGGAGCTTTAAATGCTATTGAGATATGATAAAACATCAGAGCATCTATTCTGGGGAGAAACCCAATGCATGAAGTGACTGTGAGAAAGCCTTCATCCACAGTTCACATGTCAGGCACCAGTGAATTCACAGTGGGGAGAAAATGTAAGGATGTGGGAGAGCTTTCAGCCAGAGCTTCAACCTTATTAGACATCAGAGAGTTCAGAATGGAGAAAAACCTTAAGAATGTTCTGAGTGTGGCAAGACCTTCAGTCAGAGGTCAGATGAAGCACCAGAGAATCCACACTGGAGAGAGACTATTAATGTAGGGAATGTGGGAAAACCTTCATCCACAGTTCAAATGTGGCTTAGCACCAGAGAATTCACCATGGAGAAAATCCTGATGAATGTGGGAAAGCCTTCAGCCAGAGCTCCAAACTCATTTAGCACCAGAGGGTCCACATAGGGAAGAAGCTGTACATGTGCCAGGAATGCAGATGCACAGTTAGCAGCAGCTCTTTCCTCAGGAAGCAGCGAGCACAACACCAGTGTATCCACACCAGGGAGAAGCCCTACGAGTGCAACGACTACAACTTGCCTTCAGGGCCCTGTCAGGCTTCTTCCCACACCAGAGGATCCACTTGGAAGAGAAGCCTTCTGCTGCACCAAGAGCAGGCAGGCCTTCCACCATATGTGCAGTGTGCATAGGAATTTGTTCATAGTTTTTTTTAAACTATAGTCCGGCCCTCCAACGGTCTGAGGGACAGTGAACTGGCCCCCTGTTTAAAAAGTTTGAGGACCCCTGGTGTATAAGATATAGAATGTATTGTGACATTTGCTTATTTACTAGATAAATGATTTTGAGTTTTTTTGTTTTATGCCGTTTTTTAGACTTCAGGTCAAGGTCAATTGAAGATGGTATTTTGTAGTTCAGTGTTTAAATAGTAATAGAATTGAGGCAAATGCAATTTCTCATCTTTATTCATCTTTCTCAAGACTTACCCTTGGCAGTTTTTAAATGTATGTCTTGAAATATATCATCAAAATACTAAAATATAAATTAGTACTAGGTACTTTTTCAAAGTGCACTTAACTTATCAGTCAATTTAAAATGCACCCAAAGCATAATTAACACTTTGAAGAGGGAAATTGAGATGATGTCGTAATTTCTATGTAAATAAATTCTATGAAACTCAAATGTCTATTTTGATGGTCCTTAAAATGTATTTCCTACAAAATACTAAATAAAATTTGCAATTGGCCTCAATTTTCACATTAGCAACAAAAAGTATCCTTTTTGCTGCCAGGTAAAGAATTTAAGCTTATCGAGAAGTAAACACTTTCGTAAGTGCCATTTTCTCATACATCCCTCCAACTGGTTGACTCTCTAGAGTGTGATTCATTTTACAGCATGTTGGCTGCAGTGCTTATTTACACTGCCTGGCAGGCTACAAAGATTTGTGGTATTTCCTAGTGAGAAACAACTCATGACCATGTAAATGATCTGCCACTGCCTCTTCTGTTCTACTAAGACACAGATACACAAGTGAGCCAGGAAGGTCATTAAGAAGGAACATGTCTCATCTGTTTTCAGCAGTTTCAGTATATATTAACTAAAGAACTTTTGTTAATTCTTTTTAGAAAATTTGTTGGAGTATGGTCAATGATGAAGAATCAGCTTAAGGAATAAAATGTATAATGTCTTACAACACAATATGACAAGATTTCCTACTCAGGACTTAAAAAGACTTGTGTCCCTTGAGATATATGAGAGATCACATTGTCTTCAAAATGTAGTTTGTAGTTACTGAGAATTTCCATACTCATTTCTTTCCTCTCTTTTTGATTAACTGGAAAGCTTTGAGCTTTTTTATGTTTATGACTTAATTATTGTCATTTACCTTGAACCCCAATCTCCCTGCTCACATTTTTCAAAGAATTTTCTTTTAAGTCCAGTTGCTCTTTTTTAAAAATACATTTTTATTGATTTCAGAAAGGAAGGGAGAGGGAGAGAGAGAGAAAAACATCAATGATGAGAGAGAATCATTGATTGACTGCCTCCTGTACGCCCCACATTGGTGATCGAGCCTGCAACTGGGCATATGCCCTGACCGGAAATTGAACCAGAGACCTCGTGGTTCCACACCCAGCTGGGCATCCATGCTCTCATTTTTTAACACCTTGGGTTGTGTACAGTCCAATCATTTCAATGATTTGGGAAGGCTTGAAGAGGCTAATGCATTAGACTCCTTTTTTTCTCTTGGCCTGTTTCTTAATATAAAGGAATGTAGTAAAAGCACTGCACTTTTTCGTATGTATTGTTGGCCACAAAACATAACGATTAATCAAGTAGGTCTTTATTGAATAAAAGTAAATTTGCCTCATTTAGCGTCAGGACATTGGCGTCAGTTCTATGGTCATAATAGAGGCACAACAATTCTTTTTCTCCATGGTGTCTGTCTATAAGAGGAAGCTGGCCTGTGGCATGGAGGCTTCAGTAAGTCCAAAGTGAGATTGATTATGATTAGTATTTTTTTTGTCTAGCTAAAACTGTTTGGCATCTTGGCTTAAAAATACACTGAGTGGCCAGATTATTATGATCTCTGAACCCATAAATAATCTGGTCACTCAGTGTATATCCTATATAATAAAAGGCTATTATGCAAATTGTCCCCTTGACCAGGAGTTCAACCAGCAGGCAGGCCGGCCAACCGCCCATGTCCCCTCCCCCTGGCCAGGCTGGCCGGACCCCACCCATGCACGAATTCATGCATCGGGCCTCTAATATATATATACTGAGTTGCCAGATTATTATGCATTCAGAGATCATAATAATCTGGCCACTCAGTGTAGTTCTTTTTGATAACTAGAAATGTGGTTTAGTGTTTTTTCTTTTTTTTTTTTGAGCAATCTAAGCATTTTATTCAAATTTCTGCCATCATAAAAGATAGCTTCGTGTTATACTTAGAGCTTTATGTAAAAGTCCTTAGGAGTTGAACAAACACATAACCTTTACAACTGGTTCTATTTCCAGTTTCCTTAAATAAGAGTATGGAGCTATGGCCAATCCTGGTTTAAAGTACAGATAATATGTACACAAATCACACTGATTGCAGTGTAGGCCTTCAAGCCCAGAGAATGCACTTGCAATTTTGTCCCCAGGATCACTCTTACTCGTGCTCCTTATTGAGTTATTGAGAGGTTCAAGGTCCCTTGATTTTTTTGTTTGTTTGTTTTTAATTTTTATTTATTTTAAATTTTATTTTACTGTTTAAAGTAATACAAATAGTAGTACATATATCTCCTTTTCCCCCCCATTGACCTTTCCCCAGCCTCCCCTACCCCCTGGCACATGTCCTCATGCCACCCCCCCAGTATCTTGTGTCCATCGGCTGTGCTTATATGCATGCATACAAGTCCTTCGGTTGATCTCTTTCCCCCCTACCCAACACTCCCCAGCCTTCCTGCTGTAATTTGACAGTCTATTCAATGCCTCTATATCTATCTTTTTATTCATCGGGTTATAATGTTCTTTATTATCCATAAATGAGTGAGATCATGTGGTATTTTTCTTTCATTGCCTGGCTTATTTCACTTAACATAATGCTCTCCAGGTCCATCCATGCTGCTGTAAATGGTAAGAATTCCTTTTTTTATAGCAGCGTAGTATTCCATTGTGTAGATGTACCATAGTTTTCTAATCAACTCATCTGCTGATGGGCATTTAGGCTGTTTTCAAATGTTAGCTATGGTGAATTGTGCTGCTATGAACATAGGGGTGCATATATCCTTTCGGATTGGTGTTTCTAGTTTCTTGGGATATATTCCTAGAAGTGGGATCACTGGGTCAAATGGGAGTTCCATTTTTAGTTTTTTGAGGAAACTCCATACTGTTCTCCACAGTGGCTGCACCAGTCTGCATTCCCACCAGCAGTGCACGAGGGTTCCTTTTTCTCTGCATCCTCACCAGCACTTGTTGTTTGTTGATTTGTTGATGATAGCCATTCTGACAGGTGTGAGATGGTACCGGATTGTCGTTTCGATTTGCATCTCTCGGATAATTAGTGACTTTGAGCATGTTTTCATATGTCTCTTGGCCTTCCTTCTGTCTTCTTTCGAAAGTATCTTCTTACGTCCATTGCCCGTTTTTTGATTGGATCGTTTATCTTCCTTTTGTTAAGTTGTATGAGTTCCCTATAAATGTTGGAGATTAAACCTTTATCAGTGATAACATTTGCAAATATGTTCTCCCATACAGTGGGCTTTTTTGTTGTTTTGTTGATGGTTTCTTTTGCTGTGCAAAAGCTTTTTATTTTGATGCAGTCCCATTTATTTATTTATTTTCTCTTTAGTTTCCATTGTCCTAGGAATGGTATCGGTGAAGAAATTGCTTTGGCATATGTCTGAGATTTCACTGCCTGTGGATTCCTCTAGTATTTTTATGGTTTCCCGTCTTATGTTTAAGTCCTTTATGCATTTTGAGTTTATTTTTGTGTATGGTGTAAGTTGGTGATCTAGTTTTATTTTTTTGCATGTATCTGTCCAGTTTTCCCAACATCATTTATTGAAGAGACTGTCTTGACTCTATTGTATGTTCATGCTTCCTTTGTCAAATATTAATTGAGCATAGTGGTTTGGGTCGATTTCTGGGTTCTCTATTCTATTTCATTGGTCTATATGTCTGTTCTTGTGCCACTACCAGGCTGTTTTGAGAATGGTGGCTTTGTAATACAGTTTGAAATCTGGTATTGAGATCCCACCTACTTTGTTCTTTCTCAGGATTGCTGCAGCTATTCCGCGTCTTTTTTTATTCCAGATGAATTTTTGAAGAGTTCTTTCTAGGTCTGTGAAATATGCCAGTGGTATTTTAATGGGGAGTGTATTGAATTTATAGATTGCTTTGGGTAGTATGGACATTTTAATGATGTTGATTCTACCAATCCATGAACATGGTATGTTCTTCCATCTGTTTATGTCTTCCTCTATCTCTTTTTTCAGTGTCCTGTAGTTTCCCGCGTATAGGTCTTTACCTCCTTAGTTAAGTTTATTCCTAGGTATCTTAATTTTTTTGGTGCGATGGTAAATGGGATTGCTTTTTTAGTCTCTCTTTCTGTAAGTTCACTATTGGTATATAGCAATGCCATAGATTTCTTGGCGTTAATTTTTTATCCTGCTACATTGCCGAATACATTAATTAAGTCTAATAATTTTTTGATGGAGTCTTTAGGGTTTTTTATGTACAATATCATGTCATCTGCGAATAAGGACAGTTTTATTTCTTCTTTTCCAATTTGGATGCCTTTTATTTCTTCTTCTTGTTTAATCGCAATGGCTAATACTTCTAGTACTATGTCAAACAGGAGTGGTGAGAGTGGACATCCCTGTCTTGTTCCTGTTCTTAGGGGAAATGGTTTTAGTTTTTGCCCATTGAGTATGATGTTGGCTGTGGGTTTTTCATATATGGCTTTATAATAAAAGTTGAGGTGTGGCTTTATAATAAAAGTTGAGGTATAATAGTTGAGCTATGATCCTTCTATTCCCACCTTGCTGAGAGTTTTTTATCAAGAAAGGGTGTTGGATTTTGTCAAATGCTTTGTCTGCATCATTGATATGACTATGTGATTTTTATCTCTCAATTTCTTTATGTGATGTATCACATTTATTGATTTGCGGATATTTTACCATCCTTGCATCCCCGGGATAAATACATCCTACTTGGTCATGGTCTATGATCTTTCTGATGAACTGCTGGATCCGATTTGCTAGAATTTTGTTGAGGATTTTGGCATCTATGTTCATGAGGGATATTGGCCTGTAATTCTCTTTCATTGTGTTTTTACAGAAGCCCCTTTAGCATTTCTTGCATTGCTGGTTTGGTGACTCCTGTATTGGTTTTGGTATTAAGGTGATGCTGGCTTCATAGAATGAGCTTGGAAGTGTTCCTTCCTCTTGAATTTTTTGGAATAGTCTAAGGAGGATAGATTTTAGTTCTTCCTTGAATGTTTGGTAAAAGTCCCCTGTGAAGCCATCTGCCCCCGGCCTTTTGTTTGCTGGAAGCTTTTTGATGACTGCTTCAATTTCTTCCATAGTTATTTGCCTATTGAGATGTTTAGATTCTTCCTGATTGAGTTTTGGAAGGTTGTATTTTTCTAGGAATATGTCCATTTCCTCCAGGTTGTCCAGTTTGTTGGAATAGAGTTGTTCATAGTATTTTTTAACAATCCTTTGTTTTTCTGTGGGGTCTGTTGTTATTTCTCCTCTTTCATTTCTGATTCTGTTTATTTGGGTCCTCTCTCTTTGCTTCTTGGTGAGCCTTGCTAGAGGTTCATCAATCTTGTTTATCCTTTCAAAGAACCAGCTCTTGGTTTTGTTGATCTTTTCTATTGTTTTTTTGGTTTCTATGTCGTTTATCTCTGCTCTGATCTTTATTATTTCCTTCCTTCTGCTTACACTGGGCTTTTCTTGTTGCTCTCTTTCTAACTCTTTGAGTTGTAGGGTTAGGTAATTTATTACCATTGTTTCTTGTTTTTTGCAGTAGGCTTATAGAGCTATGAACTTCCCTCTCAAGACTGCTTTCATTGTGTCCCATAGATTTTGGATTGTGTTTTCATTGTCATTTGTTGCCATGATGCTTTTTATTTCTTCTTTGATCTCTCTGGTAACCCAGTCATTGTTTAATAGCATGCTATTTAGCCTCCAGGTGTTTGATTTTTTTTGGATTGTTTTTATTGTAGTTGATTTCCAGTTTTATGCCATTGTGATCTGAGAAGATGCTTGATATGATTTCTATCTTGTTGAATTTGAAGAGACTTTGCCTGTGACCCAATATATGGTCTATCTTTGAAAATGACCCAGGTGCACTTGAGAAGAATGTATAGTCTGTGCCTTTGGGGTGAAATGTTCTGAAGATGTCAATTAATTCCATATGATCTAGTGAGTCATTTAGGATTGATGTTTCTTTGCTGATTTTTTGTTTAGAGGATTTGTCCAATGGGGATAGTGGGGTATTAAAGTCCCCTAGTATGATTGTATTGCTGTCTCTCTCTCCCTTGATATCCTCCTGAAATTTTTTTATGTATTTGGGTGTTCCTGTATTGGGTGCATCTATGTTTACCAGAGTTATTTCTTCTTGTTGGATTGCTCCCTTTAGTGTTATGAAGTGGCCTTCCTTATATCTTGTTATGTCCTTCACTTTGAGACCTAATTTGTCCAATATAAGTATCGCTACCCGAGCTTTTTTTTTTTTTTCATTTCCATTCGCCTGAAAAACCTTTTTCCATCCCTTCACCATCGTTCTGTGTGCATCTTTTTTTTCTGAGGTGCGTTTCCTGTAGACAGCAGATATATGGGTCATGTTTTCTTATCCACTCAGTTGCCCTATGTCTTTTGATTGGAGCATTTAATCCATTTACATTTAAAGTTATTATTGATAAGTACTTGTCGCCATTTTTATTCTTTACCCCTGTGTTCCTTCTTTGCTTCCTATTTCTTCTTTTTACAGAAGACCCTTGAGCATTTCTTGCATTGCTGGTTTGATGGTAATAAACTCCCTTAGTCCTTTTTTGTCTGTGAAGCTCCTGATTTCACCCTCAATTTTTATTGATAGCCTTGCTGGGTACAGTATTCTTGGATTCAGATCCTTCCTTTGCATGACTTTGTATATTTCATTCTATTCCCTTCTGGCCTGATGTTTTCCTGTTGAGAAATCAGTCCCTAGTCTGATGGGGGAATCCTTTGTAGGTAACCTTCTGTCTCTCTTTCTGGCTACTTTTAAGATTCTTACTTTGTCGTTGGTGTTTGCCAATTTAACTATAATATGCCTTGGCGTCGGTCTTTTGGGGTTCATTTTGTTTGGGACTCCGTCAGCTTCTTAGATTTGTGTGAGTTTTTTCTTCCCTTATATCAGGGAAGTTTTCTGTCATTATTTCTTCAAACAGGTTTTCTATTCCTTGCTCAGTTTCCTCTTCTTCTGGCACCTCTATTATGTGAATGTTGTTTCATTTCATGTTGTCCCAAAGTTCTCTTAGGCTCTCCTCCTGTTTTTTAAATTTTTTTTTCTAGATGCTGCTTTGCTTGGGTATTTTTTCCTACCTTGTCTTCTAGCTCACTGATGCAGTACTCTGCTTCTTCTACTCTATTGTTGATGCTTTCTATTGAGTTCTTTATAGTAGTGATGTCATTTTTCATTTCTTCTTGGTTCTTCTTCATTTCCTCTTGGTTCTTACACATATTATTGAATTTGTCAACCATTCTTTTCAGCCACCTTATGACCATTTCTCTGAATTCTTTCTCTGACAGGTTGCTTGCCTCCATTTCATTTACTTCCTTTTCTGGTGATGCCGCCTTTTCTTTCATATGCGGGCTGTTTCTTTGTCTCCCCATGATCTCTCTTCTCCGGGTGTCTGGTTATGTAGTTCTCTCTCTCCTTTCCTTAGGCGTAATCTGACCTTTCCTTGAGAATGGGCAGAGCTCCTCCGAGTCAGCATATTCGCTCTGCCTGAGATCCTGTGTTCCTGGGTTCGCAGTTGGTCCCTGGTGTTCTGTTTGTAGTCGCGGGATGTATAGGCTTCCGATAACAGCCACTCTCCCCTTCAAGATGGTGCGATCTCCGCGGTAGAGCTCATTGCTCCGGGAGAGATTTCAGCAGCAGTGTAGGCTGCCCAGTCAGGGAGCCTGGTCCGGCAGTCCCCAACAGTGCCTTGGAGTATAGCTGACCCTCACCCACAAATATACACTCCCTATACATCCACACACTCTCCTTTCGTTCTCTCACTCACACACTATCTTGCCGTCTGCCTTCCCATCGGCAGCCATCTTCCCAATCCTGATTTTTTTTTTTAATTTTAGACACCAAAAGGGCTTCTCTTGATTTATGACTTTTAAAGGCTGGGAGAAGGATTAGAGAGAAATTTGACAATGGGAACATTATTTTCTTAAGTGGGTAAATAAAGTCAGAGAAAGACAAAGGACAAAGGAGAAAAGAGAATGGGATGCAATTAAATTTATTCTATAGTTCTGTCACCATAATAATTCACTCAGAAGGTATGCCTTTGGAATTTAGTATTTAGTATTAAAAAGAACAGGCCTGGGGCATGTACACACCAGCACTGAGAAAGTGGTGGATTGAGACCTATTGTATTTTTTAAGTGATTAAGGGCTGTCCAGGTGTCCTGGTTGAAAAGCTGCTTCTCGAGTCAGGAAATTGTATCTTGTTCTGAGGTTTACTGTAATAAAGTACACAGTCCTAGGGGATGGTATTGCTGGCTCCATGAATCACTTTTCAAGCTGCTGTCCTGACCCAAGTCCCATGATTTATTTATGCCATACCATAGTAGGAATGACAAATATGTAAGCCACACATGGTTTCTAGGATGGAATGGTTCTTCACCTGGGAAATTGCTATAAATCCATAGAGTGAGACAGGGCAGAGCAAACTGCAGCTTATGTCATGTCCAAGAGATCTCTTCCTATTTTATAGGGAATGTGCAGTTCTAGAGCTCATTTACAAGTTCAGCATCCTCCTTGGAATGAAATGTATCCTTGGATGTTTTGTGTGCTGTATTTTAGCTTACCCAGTCTTTGATTCATTGCTTACAAATCTAAAAAATATCTCCGAAATGTTGTCTAGTTCTGTTGTCCCTAATATTGTCTCTTGTATTATACCTATAAAGTAGAATTGACTTGAATATTTTAAATATATTTTATTTATTTTAGAGAGAGGAAGGGAGAGGGATAGATAGATAGAAACATCAATCAGCTGTATCCTGCACACTCCCCCTCTCCCCCCAGGGATTGAGCTCACAACCCTGGATGTGCCCTGACCGGGAATTGAACTGTAACCTCCTGCTTCATGGGTTGATGCCCAATCACTGAGCAACACCGGCAGACCTTGACTTGAATATTTTAAATTGTTACCCGTAAGTTTTTCAGGCAGGTTTCTCTCTCTCTCTCTCTCTCTCTCTCTCTCTCTCTCTCTC
Organism: Cnephaeus nilssonii; assembly: GCF_951640355.1. Taxonomy (NCBI): domain Eukaryota; kingdom Metazoa; phylum Chordata; class Mammalia; order Chiroptera; family Vespertilionidae; genus Cnephaeus; species Cnephaeus nilssonii. The sequence goes on from NC_137077.1 coordinate 91,670,830, forward strand.
TCTCTCTCTCTCTCATTTGGAAAATACAGCTTTAGACTACTAAGCCAATGATCAGTCATCCCGTATTTCAATAATATCAGAATTCTGTCTAGCATGTGGACCTTGATTCCCTAGCATTAAAGGTTGTTTTAGATTTGCACTTAGTATTTATATGGGTATCCAAATATTGAGCCAAAATGGACAGCATAATTAATCTTTTATCTTTCTACCCCCATCCCTTTGGCAACCATCAGCTTGTTCTCTATATCGTTGGGTCTGTTTCTGTTATGTTTATTCACCAGTTTTTTAGATTCCACATATAAATGAGATCATATGGTATTTGTCTTTGTCTAACTTATTTCACTTACTATAATACCCTCCAGGTCCATCCATTGGCAAGATTTTGTGCTAATGCCCTGGCCGGTTTGGTTCAGTGGATACAGCATCAGCCTGCGGACTGAAGGGTCCCAGGTTCAATTCTGGCCAAGGGCACATGCCCAGGTTGTGGGCTCAATCCCCAGTAGGGGGTTTCCAGGAGGCAGCAGATAGATGATTCTCTCTCATCATTGATGTTTCTGTCTCTCTCTCTCCCTCTCCCTTCCTCTCCGAAATCAATAAAGAAATATATATATTTTTAAAAGATTTCGTGCTATTTTGTTGGTGACTAATATTGCATATTTTTTCATTGTTTTTCATCACCATTTATCCCCTCTGTGCCGTCTACTACCTTCATCTCCCCTCCCCCCAAACCAAACCCTTTTCCATGCCCATAAGCTCTCTATTTCTTTTTGTGCTCAATCCCTCTAATCCCCCCAACATTTCACCACCACCACCACCAGAGCTGTCTGTCTGCTCTCTATCTATGAGTCTGTATTTTGCTTGATAGTTCAGTTTGTTCATGAAATTCCACATATGAGTACTTGTCTTTCTTTGGCTTGTTTCACTAACCTTTGCTCATTATTTATCTTGAATTGGATTTGGGGTAGTTGTTTTTGTTGTTGTTAAGTTGTATGAGTTCTTTATATATTTTGGGCATTAAATCTTTATTAGGTATACTAGAGACCCGGTACACGAAATTCGTGCAAATTAAAAGGGGATTAATTAGAGGAAATAATTTAATATTGCTATTTGCCCTTTCTCTATAATAGAAGTATCAGAGATGAAAGAAAATTAGTAAAATGTATATGAAAACCTTCCTCCTGTTAGAGTCTGGGGCCAACCCCACACCCAGAGTAAAGTCCCCACCCACCCACATGCACCTCAAAATCGCGTGAGGCCCAGACTCAGCCAGCACCCCCGCCCCATTGGGCTAGATCCAGACCCGGCCAGTCCTACCCTTGTCAAGCCCTGCCGGGCAGGGGGCGTACCTCAGGTCCCCTGGCCCAGCGCCAGGATGGGGGGTGTGGCCTGAGGTCCCCCAGCCCAGACCAGGGTGGGGGGTGTGCCTTGAGGTCCTCCGTCAAGCCCTTCCAGGTGGAGGACATGGCCTGAGATCCCCTGTCAAGCCCCGCTGGGTGGTGGGCATGGCCTGAGGTCCCCCGTCAAGCCCTGCCAGGTAGAGGCGAGTCTGTTTTAGACAGCGGCAAGTGCTAGAGACTGGTAAATATACATTTGTGGTTAGGTGGCTGATAAGATCCCTTTCAACGAGGTTGGAGAGTGTCTTTTATTGGATATCCTTTCCAATAAACAAAAATCTCCAGATGGAAGTCAATGATCTTTAAAGTCTTTATCTCCTGGGAACTTGCTGTGAAAGGTAACATAATACCAACTTGGCATTTTCTTAAAGTGACTCTATCAAGCCTTGGCAATAGTGTGAGATGTCTCCTTTCAATAATGTCAGTTCATAAGGTCCTTCATTTAAGTCCAGCTTATGATGCATGAAGGAATGCAAATACCAAAAAATGGGAGTCAGGAGTAGGGAAGGATCAAGCAGCCATCTTGGGTTTCCCATAGCCCCAACTATTCATTTAGTTTTCAACCATTGCTTACTTCTAGTGTACACCCTACAAGTGTTTTATCGCTTATTTTACAATGCTCCCCATTCAATTTAACATAAAAGACAAGTCTTTTTAGGTGTTTCAGGGGTCCTTATGAAACCCTACAGAGTTCCCTCTACATAAATTGAGATTTTAACCCCTAAGACTCAATTTCTAATGGAAAGCAGGAAGTAAACAATTAACATTCTTTATCTTAGACATTTTATAACCTGTAGAAAATAAAATGTTTTATTGGCAAATATATCGAAGCCTTGGAGTCACAACTTCCAATGTTAATTTTGAGATTTCTATAGTTCAAACTAACTTCTAGGGAAAACCAGCCTTTATGTGCATGTCTCTAGATGAGCCAAAAGCAGTAAATATCTCCATAGTTTTGCTTTATGTCCAAGAGGACATTTTTCCTCAGGCAACTCCACAAAGATTCTTACTCACCTAAGAATACTTGAACAAGGGCCAGTCAAACCTTATTGGACACCGCAGAACTGCAATGTTTTCCGAGTCATGGGCCCCTCTCTCGCTGGGTGAACCCATCTCAGGGCACCCTTCCTTCTCCTTGTCTTCTCTAGAATCGACTGCATTATCACACTGGACTCCTTAAGGCACCCATCTCCCTCTACCACTCCAGATTCAGGCATCTGAACAACTCTCATCACCCCATTAACTATTCAGGTTGGAGAACAAAGTTTTTCTGCTTCAGAGCTAAAGAGAGTTCAGTCTCTCATTTAACCAGCAACGATTTTGTACAGACTCTCAGTAAGAAATCCAATTTAAAAGGCGACCTTAAAAGCAGCAACCCTTTTTTTCTTGTCCTGGGTCATCTCAACCTTTATCCACCTCAAAGATATTCTAAGAACAGCTCAAATAAAGTCATGGTCTGCAAGGAGGCCCAGCGCTCCAAGAGACTCCCCAAGTTCACCTGATGCAAAGCAGGTCGCCACTTGGGCACAGTGTACTTAGCACTGGGTCCAGGTCTGCCAGTGGGCTTCTTAATCCTGCTGCACTACGCCAAGTAAATGTCCATGTGAGAAACATCCAGACCTTATATAATTTTTATAAGAGTTTACATGAGCCAAACTGACGACATATACCAGGGAGCAAGATCTCAATTGCTCCCTCTAATGTGTTTCTCATTTCAGTTATTGCATTCTTCAGGTGTGCTTGCTTCTTACACTTTCTCTTTGTTGAAGTTCTCCCTAAGTTCCTCTAGTCCACTCTAAAGTTTGGTGAGCATCCTTATAACTGTTTCTTTTAATTCTTTACCAGGCTAATTGCTATTTTCATTTCCTTAGGGTTTTTCACTGGGGATTTGTCTTGTTTGTTCATTTGAGAGATATTCTTCTGTCTTTTAATTTTGACTTCCTATGTTTATTTATATGAGTCAGATAAAGTAGTGGTCTCTTCCACTCTTTTTTTTTTTAAGTATTACATATGTCTCCTTTTTCCCAGATTGACCACCTCACCCACCCACTACCACCTCACTGTCCCTACTCCCACCCCCCAGGTAGTCTCTTCTATTCTTGGAAAAGTAGTCTTATGTAGATCAGGTGCTTAAGCCAACCACCTGGTCCCTGGCCTACTGAGCCAGAGCAGCTCCAGGTGGGGAGGCCAAGTACATGTAGTAATGCTCTGTAGATCCTGCTTGCTCCCTTTGTTCCTGCCTGCATGGGCTCCTGTATTGATGTGTCCAGAAATATACTGCAACAATCTTTCAGGCGGGCCGGAGCACCTGGAGAGAGCCCTACCCATGCAGTGGAGGGGAGGGGACCTTAAGTTGTGGCATTCACTGCCCACTCTGATCCTAGAGATTTCCTGCAGCCTCTGTAGAGCTTTCCAGTCTTCTCTATACAATATCCTTCTTGTGGTTTTTTTATTTTGGGGGGTTTTCTTGTACCAAAGTGGTCCCCGTGTAAAGAGATCTCTGTGTAGGCTTTATGTGCCAGGTAGTTTTGGGAAGCTCCTTGGAGCCTAGCAGATGTATATGGCACCTGAAGCACTAGCCTGGTCTGCTGAGTAGCTCTCCAGGCAGGGTGTCCAGGGGGGTGTGGTGATGCCCTGTAGATCCTGCTTGCTCCCTTTGTTTGGAAACAAAAGGCTCCAGGCAGTGTAGCTGGGAACTCTCTAGGACAAGCATGTCAAACTCAAATGCTAACACAGGCCAAATAAACAAGGTTTAAGTTTATGTGGGCCTCAATAAAACAAAAGCTTCAATTTTCATAGAAACATGTTTATTTCGATTGAGACATGCTGAATACAAAGGGCTAAAATAAATGAGTAATCAAAAACATAAAATAATAGAACATTTTAATAAAGATTAATATTTTTTCTTGAACATTAACTTACCAGACACTGAATAACTGCACAAATAAATAAGGTAACGCAAAAAACCTATTTTTCTTGTTCTCCGAAAGTGAAATATTTCCTGTTGTGCACACCAAACCAGTCACTACAAGACTAATGACATGGCAATCGGCTGCTAAAATATTTGCTGCTAGTATTAGTGGAGAGAAATGGTGCACCTGTGCATAAGGCACATAAGGGAAATGAATGCAACATGACTATAGTAATCAGTCATTAGCGAATGTTGTAGTTCATTATTAACAACTAGGGGCCCAGTGCACGAATCCGTGCACCTTGAAAGGAACTGTGGGCCGCAAGGCTGCGTTGGGCACAGGGGTGGGCCTCAGCCCATCCTCCGTGCTCCCACCCGACTCCTCCCGCCACGGCCCCCTGTCCCCTGTCTGCCGGCAGCCCCACTCCCGCCGCTCTGCTTCTACACGCTGACAGCGCGAAGTGATTGGGGCTGGCACCAGTAGCGGGTGTGAGCAGGGCCGGCACCATCAGCAGGTGCGAGCAGCGGCTGCCGGCCCCGATCGCACCTCAGGAGCAGGGGGAGGTGGAGAAGCCCTGAGGGGCAATCAGGGCCGGCAGCCGCTGCTCACACCTGCTGACAGCGCCGAGTGATCGGGGCCCGGCGCCAGGCACTGGCAGTGGGTGCGAACAGCAGCTCTGGCACTGGCAGTGGGTGCGAGCAGGGCCAGTGCCAGCAGCAGGTGCGAGTACCGGGTGGAACCACAGCACTCGGGAGCAAAGAATTTTCAGTAACCACCAGAGGCTCACCCTGATGACAGCAACCAGCACCCCGCCTTGGTCTGGTGCCCCTGCTCACCTGCTCCACCATCCTGCCACGGCCAACGCCCGCCATGTTCCGTGCACGCCCCTTGGTGGTCAACGCACATCATAGCAACCGGTTGTTCGGTTGTTCTGCCTTTCGGTCTATTTGTATATTAGGGTTTTATATATATAGATTATGTATAACAGGATATTGTAAAAATTAAGTTACAAGCTTTTTATTAAAACGTTTCTTACATGCTGTTATATTGGCTGGGTCGCAAAAATATCTGTGTGGGCTGCATGCAGCCAGGTTTGATATGCTTGCTCTAGGACCGTGGTCGGCAAACTGCGGCTCGCAAGCCACATGCGGCTCTTTGGCCCCTTGAGTGTGGCTCTTCCACAAAATACCATGGCCTGGGTGAGTCTATTTTGAAGAAGTGGCATTAGAAGAAGTTTAAGTTTAAAAAATTTGGCTCTCAAAAGAAATTTCAATAGTTGTACTGTTGATATTTGGCTCTGTTGACTAATGAGTTTGCCGACCACTGCTCTAGGAGAAAGCACCTGGGAGGGGAACATAAACTGTGGCACTCATTGACTCTTAGAGGGCTCCTTTGGGTCTCCTTTTCTTATTTGTTAGAAGTTATTCATTCAGAGCAGCTTCATAGGAGTAATTGCTGCCTGTATACATGTTTTTTTTATTTTCCTTATGAGTAGCAGCATGTTTAGCATCCTCCTATACCGCCGTCATCCTGGACCTTATAATTTTTCATTTTAACTTGAATAAAATAGTCTAAACTTTTTATGTTGAGATCATTGTAGATTCATATGAATTGTAAGAAATAATACAGAGATCCCCTGTAATCTTTAGGCAGTTTCCCCAGTGGTGATAAGTTACAAAACCAGGATGTAATATTTTCTATAAGATCACAACGAGGATATAGTCAAGATACAGAACATTTCTGTCACCACAGAGATCCCCTTTTACAGCTACACACCTACTTGCTCTCACTCTCACCTCATACTTATCTCTTGGCAGCCACTAATCTGATCTCCATTTCTATAATGTCATTTCAAGAATCTATATATATAAAAGCGTAAGTGACCATTATGACTGAATGACCAGAACAACCAGTCAACCAGTCGCTATGATGCACACTGACCACCAGGGCGATAGCAGCTCCCTTGCTGCGATCTATTGAAAGTCAGCCCTCAACACAAGGGTTTGTCTCGCTCCTGTCCTTTCCCTTTCAGCCGCCCGCTCGCCACAGTGGCAGCATGGCAGCAAGGAAAGGAGGAGGGGGGAGGTGGGGAACCATGCGGTGGCAGGGCGGGGCAGCACTGGCATTCAACGTCAGTTCCTTCTATGCCTGGCCTGGCAACTGTCGCCTCCTCTCCCAACCCCCTGAGGCCTTCAGGCCCCAGGCTGGGACTGGAAACTTGGGGTGTATGGCGGCGGATGTGGCCCCTTTCCCAGGGGGTCCAAGGGCTACTCCCTCCTTGGAGCTGGCGGCCAACCTCCTGCGGTCCCTGAACCCCCCCCCCCCGTGTATGAATTCATGCACCAGGCCTCTAGTGTTATATAAATGGAATTATATAGAATGTAATCTTCTCAGATTTTTTCCTACTCTACATAATTATCTGGAAATTCAGCCAGATTGTTGCACCTATCATTAGTTCATTCCTTTTTTATTATTGAGTGATATTCCCTGACATGGATGTATTACACTTTATTTAACCACTCACCTGTTGAAGGACATCTGGGTTTCCTCTTTTTGTCAATTATGTATAAACCTGCTATAAACATTTCTGCACAGGTCTTTGTGTGAGCTTAAGTTTTTATATTTCTGGAATAAATGCCCAGGTGTACAATTGCTGGGTCATATGGTAGTTGCATGTTTAATATTGTAAGAAACTACTGAACTATTTTCAAGATTGTCAGTACCATATTATGTTCCCAGCAGCAATAATATATGATTGATGCCATTTTTTCACATCCTCACCAACATTTGGTATTGTCTTAACTTTCATTTTAGCAATTTTTTATTTTAGATTTTTATTGCATTTATTGGGGTGACATCCTATATAATAAAGGAGTAATATGCAAATTGACCATCACACCCTCACAAGATGGCTGCCTACGACCAGGCAGGCAGGGGGGTTAGTGAGGGACGACCAAGCAACTGAACAGTAGGCTGCGTGAGGTGACCAAGCCAGCAGGGGGCGCAGTTGGAGGCGACCAGGCCAGCAGGGGGGCGGGCAGTTGGGGGCGACCAGGCCAGCAGGGGGGGCAGTTGGGGGCAACCAGGCAGGCAAGCAGGTGAGCGATTAGGAGCCAGCGGTCCAGGATTGTGAGAGGGATGTCCAACTGCTGGTTTAGGCCCGATCTAAACTGGCAGTCAGACATCCCCTGAGGGGTCCCGGACTGGAGAGGGTGCAGGCTGTGCTGAGGTGACCCCTCCCCCCTGCACAAATTTTGTGCACCGGGCCTCTAGTTGGTTAATAAAATTTTATGTTTCAAGTGTACAATTCTATAATACATCATCTGTATATTGTATTATGTGTTCACCACCCCAACTCAAGTTTCTTTCTATCACCATTTATCCCCCCTTTACCCTCTTCTATTTCCCCCCACCCCTTTCCCTATCATAATCACCATACTGATTTTTTGTGTGCTTAATCCCTCACCTTTTTCACCTAGCTCCCCCACCCCCCACCTCTCCTCCTTTCTAACAACTGTCAGTCTCTTCTCTGTATCTATGAGTCTGTTTCTATTTTGTTTGTTAGTTTATTTCACTTAGCATAATGCTCTCCAGGTCCATTCATGCTGTCACAAAGGATAAAATTTCCTTCTTTTTTATGGCTAAGTAGTATTCCATTATGTAAATGTACCACAGCTTTTTTATTCACTTATTTACTGTTGAGCATTTGGCATGCTTCCAAATCATAGCTATTGTAAATAACACTGCAGTGAACATAGAGGTGCATGTATTCTTCATATATAGTCCCAGAAGTGGAATCGCTGAGTTACAAGGCAGTGCCATTTTCAATTTTTTTAAGGTAGCTCCATACTTCTTTCTACAGTGGCTGCACCAATCAGCATTCCCACCAACAGTGCACTAGGATTCCCTTTTCTCCACACCCACGCCAACTCTTATTTGTTGATTAATTGATGATAGCCATCCTGACATGTATATGGTGGTGCCTCGTTGTCATTTTAATTTGCATTTCTCTGATGATTAGGTCCTTTGCCCATTTTTTAATTGGATTGTTTGTTTTCATGGTATTGAGTTTTATAAGTTCTTTATAAATTTTGATAATTAACCCCTTATCAGATGAATCATTAGTGAATATGTTCTCCCAATCAGTGGGTTGTCTTTTCATTTCATTGATGGTTTCTTTTGCTGTGCAGAAGCTGTTTAGTCTGATGTAGTCCCATTTGTTTAATTTTTTTCCTTTCATTTCCTTGCCCGAGGAGATATATCAGCAAAAATATTGCCACGAGAGATGTCTGAGATTTTACTGCCTATGTTTTCTTCTAGGATTTTGATTGTTTCATGACTTACATTTAAAGACTTCATCTCTTTTGAGTTTATACTTGTATATGGTGTAAGTTTGTGGTCTAGTTTCATTTTTTTGCATGTACCTGTCCAATTTCCTCAACACCATTTATTGAAGAGACTGTCTTTACTTCACTGTATGCTCTTGCCTCCTTTATTAAATATTAATTGACCATAAAGGGGTGGGTTGATTTCTAGGCTCTCTGTTCTTTCTAATTGATTTATATGCCTGTTTTTGTGCTAGTGCCAGGCTGTTTTGATTACAATGGCCTTGCAGGTGTCAGTTACTGTGTTATCTCCAAGTTTGTTCAGATTCTCAAGATTGCTGAGGCTAATTGAGGTCTTTTTTTGTTCCATATAAGTTTTTGGAATATTTGTTCTAGATCTGTGAAATATGTCATTGGTATTTTAATAGGAATTGCATTAAATCTATAGATTGCTTTGGATAGCATAGACATTTTAATGATCTTAAGTCTTCCAATCTATGAGCACAGTATATGCTTCCACTTTTTTGTATCTTCTTCAATTTCTTTCTTCAATGTCTCATAGTTTTCCAACTACAGGTCTTTTACCTCCTTTCTTAAATTTATTCCTAGGTACCTTTTTTTGTTGTTGTCACAAAAGTAAATGGGTTTGTTTTCTTAGTTTCTGATTGTTCATTATTGGTGTACTAGAGTCCTGGTGCACGAAATTCGTGCACGGTGGGGAGGTCCCTCAGCCCAGCCTGCCCCTTTCCAATCCGGGAACCATCAGGGGATGTCCGACTGCCGGTTTAGGCCCGATCCCTGAGCCTGGCCTGTTTCCCCCCCACCATGCATGAATTTTGTGCACCGGGCCTCTAGTTTATAATAACTAAGATTGGGAAATAGCTCAAGTGCCCAACAATAGAAGAATGGATAAAAAAGCTGTGGGACACTTACACTATGGAATACTATGGAGCAGTAAAAAGAGGGATCTCTTACCTTTTAGGACAGCATGGATGGACCTGGAAAATATTATGCTAAGTGAAATATGCCAAACTGAGAAAGCCAAATATCACATCATCTCATTTATTTGTGGAATCTAATGAACAAAATAAATTGACCAACAATATAAGACCCAAAGCAGAGAGGCATGGAACAGACTGACATACCTTGATGTGGGGTTGGGAGGACAAGAAGAGATAAACCAAAGAACTTATATACTTATACTAGAGGCCCAGTGCAGGAAATTTTTGTACGGGGATTAGGGGGTCCCTCAGCCCAGCCTGCACCCTCTTCAATCTGGGACCCCTTGGAGGATGTCCGATTGCCAATTTAGACCTGATCCTGTAGGTATCGGGCCTAAATTGGCAGTTGGACATCCCTCTCACAATCCATGTCCTCTGGCTCCTAACTGCTTGCCTGCCTGCCTGATTGCCCCTAACCACTCTGCCTGCCTGCCTGCCTGATCGACCCTAACTGCTCTCCCCTGCCGGCCTGATCACCCCTAACTGCTCCCCTGCCAGCCTGATCGCCCCTAACTGCCTCTGCCTCGGCCCCTGCCACCGAGGCTTTGTCTGGAAGGATGGCCAGAAGATGTCCGGTTGACCCAGTCTAATTAGCATGTTACCCTTTTATTAGTATAGATTAGTCAGCTTAGACAGCCATAACAAAATATAAATGTGTGTGGCTTAAACAACAGAAATGTATTTTTATCACAATTCTGGAGGCTGGAATTTGGGGTCAGGGTACCAGCACAGCATCATCCCATACACCAGAAAGTGGTGGATCGATTGCCAGTCAGGGCACTTGTGGGGGCAGCAGTTTCCTGATCCCCAGGTCACAGCTGTGCCAGAGTGTCCTAGAATTCAGTTGTGGCTGAGGAGGCAGTTCCTCCCGCTGGGCAGGGAGTCTTTCCTGGGGGCCCAGCCTAATACCCACTCCTCCAGCTTTCCGATGATTTCCCAAGCACCAATTCCCTGAGCTAAATTCTTTCCTGCCTAAAATAGCAAAGATCTAAAAACATTTTGGATCCTCTACTTTCAACGAAAACAATGCTGCACAGGGTCAGGTCTGAGAAGTGGGTGAGGTGTTGCGGAAGGCTCCCGTCTTTGAGTCTCAGCTTCCTCTTCTGTAGAACTGAGACCAAAGATTATCTGTTCATAGTTACTGAAGACCGTGGCAGCTCTGTTTCCCGAAGATGGCCACAACATTTCCCATCCCTCCTGTGGCCTTGCCACTTTCCGCCACGTCCTCTCTCTTGAAGTGGGGTTGACCTCTGAATTCCAAGGCCAAAGCTGAAAAGGTGTGGGTCTGCAGCCCCACCCACCCCGCCAGGGTTTCCAACTCCAGCCCTACCCATGCCGCTCTGGGCTCTGTCTGGCACGGGGCCTTGCCCTCGTGGCTCGCTTCCCCTCCTGTCTATGGCCCAGCATCTCACTGCACATCATGGCCCACCTGCTGGTGCTGCAGGGCCCAGCAGGCAGGGTAAGAGCCCACATCAGGCCTCACACCTCCTGGCTCCTGAGTGCCGCTGCCCCCTTTGCCCCGCAGCCCCTATTCCTGCCGCTGTTCCTACCGGGGCCAGATGCCCAGGTACTGTGCGCAGCCCACGGGTACTGCTGTGGCCACCAGGAAAGCCTCCCCACCCCATCCTCTACTCCAGCGCCCTGATCCCAGGTCCACTTCCACCAAAGGAGAGCTTTGCCCACGCAGCTGCCTGACACTGAGACTGAGCAACTCCAAGGTCCCGGGACCCAAAATTTCTGCCAGCCAAGGTGGTTGGCCAGCTGGCCCTACCCTGATCAGGGTGTTGGGGGTGATCTGGTCTAGATCAGGCCGGTTCACTGGCCACAGTGGGTGTCGTAGCGATCAGTCGTTAGGTCGTTATGGTCGTGACGGGCATTATGGTCTCTGGCTATATATATATATATATATATATATATATATATATATATATATATATATATATATATATATATATGGCTGCTATGAACATAGAGGTGCATATATTCTTTCTGATTGATGTTTGGTGTTTTTAGGATATATTCTCAGAAGTGGGATCACTGGATAAAATTGAAGTTCTGTTTTTCATTTTGTTGAGGAAACTCCATACTATTTTCTATAGTGGCTGCACCAGTCTGCATTCCCACCAGCAGTGAACTAGTTAGTGTTCCCTTTTCTCCACATCCTTGCCATAACTTGTTTTTTGTTTGTTTGTTTGTTTCTTTGGTATTATTGTTGTTTGTTGATTTCTTTATGATAGTCATTCTGACAGATGTGAAGTGATATCTCATTGTGGTTTTATTTTGCATTTCTCTGATGATTAGTGACCGAGCATTTTTTCATGTGTCTCTTAGCCATTTGTATGTCTTCTGGAGAAATGCCTATTCAGATCTTCTTCCCAATTTTTAATTGGACTGTTTGTCTTCCTTTTAAGTTGTATGAGTACTTTGCATATTTGGATATTAACCCCTTATCAGCTATGCAGATACGTTCTCCCATTCATTGGGTTCCCTTTTCAATTTGATGGTGGTTTCTTTTGCTGTGCAGAAACTTTTTATTTTCATGTAGTACGTGTTTATATTTTCAGAGAACCAGCTCTTGGTTTTACTGGTCTTTTGTATTCTTTTTGTTTTTAAATTCCCTGTGTCATTCATTTTAATTTAATCTTCTTTATTTCCTTCCTTCTACTTACTCTGGACTTGGCTGTTCTTTTTCTAGTTCCTTTAGGTGTAGGGTTAGATTGCTTATTTCAGATTTTTCTTGCTTCTTGAGGTAGTCCTGTACTGTACTATTACGGACTTACCTCTCAGGACTTGCTGTATCCCATAGCTTTGGGGTTGTTGTGTTTTCATTTTCATTTTTTTCAAGTAATTTTTATTTCTTCATTTATCTCATTGTTAGTCCCTTCATTCTTTTTGTTTTTTAATTCTTTATTGTTTAAAGTATTACATATAGTATTACATATGTCTCTTTCCCCCATTGACCTCTCCCCGGCTATCCCCACCCCCAACACATGCCTTCAAAACCCTAGTGTCTGTGTTCATTGGTTATGAATATATACATGCATACAAGTCCTTTGATTGATCTCTACCACCCCACCTCCCGCCCCACCATCCCCTGCCTTCCCTCTGAAGTTTAATGGTCTATTTGATGCTTCTCTGTCTCTGTCTCTATTTTTGTTCATTAGTTTATGTTGTTCATTATATTCCATAAATGAGTGCGATCATCTGATATTTATCTTTCTCCAACTGGCTTACGCTTAGCATAATGTTCTGCATGTCCATCCATGCTGTTGCAAATGGTAAGAGTTCTTTCTTTTTTACAACAGCACAGTATTCCATTGTGTAGATGTACCACAGTGTATTAATTCACTCATCTGCTGATGGGCACTTAGGCTGTTTCCAAATCTTAGCTATTGTAAATTGTGTTATTATGACCATAGTAGTGCATATATCCTTTCTGATTGGTGTTTCTGATTTCTTGGGCTATATTCCTAGAAGTGGGATTACAAGGTCAGATTGGAGTTCCATTTTTAATTTTTTGAGGAAACTCCATAGTGTTTTCCACAGTGGCTGCACCAGTCTGCATTCCCACCAGCAGTGCACGAGGGTTCCTTTTTACCCACATCCTCTCCAGCACTAGTCGTTTGTTGATTTGTTGATGATAGCCATTCTGACAGGTATGAGATGGTACCTCATTGTCATTTTGATTTGCTTCTCTTGGATGATTAGTGACTTTGAGCATGTTTTCTTATGTCTCTTGGCCTTTTGTATGTCTCTTTGTAAAAGTGTCTATTTAGGTCCTTTGCCCATTTTTTGATTGGATTGTTTATATTCCTTTTGTTAAGATGTATGCATTCCCTATAAATTTTGGAGATTAGACCCTTATCTGAGATAGCATTGGCAAATATGTTCTCCCATGCAGTGGGCTTTCTTGTTGTTTTGTTGATGGTTTCTTTTGCTGTGCAGAAGCTTTTTATTTTCATGTAGTCCCATTTGTTTATTTTCTCCTTAATTTCCATTGTCCTAGGAGCTGTATCGGTAAAGATATTGCTATGACATATGTCTGATACTTTGCTGCCTATGAATTCTTCTAAGAATTTTATGGTTTCCTATCTTACATTTAAGTCCTTTATCCATTTTGATTTAATTTTCTATGGTGTAAGTTGGTGGTCTAGTTTCATTTTTTTGCATGTATCTGTCTAATTTTCCCAACACCATTTATTGAAGAGACTGTCTTGACTCCATTGTATGATCTTGCCTCCTTTGTCAAATATTAATTGAGCATAATGGCTTGGGTCAATTTCTGGGTTCTCTGTTCTATTCCATTGGTCTATATGTCTGTCCTTGTGCCAGTACCAGGCTATTTTGAGAAGGTTGGCTTTGTAATATAGCTTGATATCTGGTATTGTGATCCCTCAACTTTGTTCTTCTTTCTCAAGATTGCTACGACTATTCAGGGTCTTTTTTTATTCCATACGAATTTTTGGAGAGTGTGTTCTAGGTCTGTGAAATATGCTGTTGGTATTTTAATGGGGATTGCATTGAATCTATAGATTGCTTTGGATAGTATGGACATTTTAATGATGTTGATTCTACCAATCCGTGAACATGGTATATTCTTCCATTTGTTTATGTCTTCCTCTATCTCTTTTCAATATCCTGTAGTTTTCTGAGTACAGGTCTTTTACCTCCTTAGTTAAGTTTATTCCTAGGTATCTTAATTTTTTTGGTTCAATGGTAAATGGGATTGTTATATTTTTATTTCTCTTTATGTGAGTTCATTAAAATGCCATATATTTCTGGGTGTTAATTTTGTATACTGCTACATTGCCAAATTCATTTGTTAAGTCTAGTAGTATTTTGATGGAGTCTTCAGACTTTTCTATGTACAATATCATGTCATCTACAAATAATGATAGTTTTACTTCTTCTTTTCCAATTTGGATGCCTTTTATTTCTTCATCTTGTCTGATCACTATGGCTAGCACGTCCAGTACTATGTCGAACGGAGTGGTGAAAGTGAGCATCCCTGTCTTGTTCCTGTTCTTAGGGGAAATGGTTTTAGTTTTTGCCCATTGAGTATGTTGTTGGCTGTAGGTTTATCATATAAGGCTTTTATTATGTTTAGGTATGATCCCTCTATTCCCACTTTATTGAAAGTTTTTATCAAGAAAGAGTGTTGGATTTTGTCAAATGTTTTTTCTGCATCAATTGTGTGATTTTTGTCTCTCACTTTGTTTATGTGATGTATCAAGTTTATTTGCAGATATTGTATTAGCCTTGCATCCCCGGAATAAATCCTGCTTGATCATGGTGCATGATCTTTCTAATGTAATGTTGAATCCGATTTCCTAGATTTTTGTTGAGGATTTTAGCATGTATGTTTATCAGAGATATTGGCCTGTAATTCTCTTTCTTTGTAGTTTCTTTATCTGGTTTGGGATTAGGGTAATGCTGGCTCATAGAAAGAGGTTGGAAGTATTCCTTTTTCTTGAATTTTTGGAATAGTCTGAGGAAGATAAGTTTTAGTTCTTCTTTGAATGTTTAGTAAAACTCCCCTCTGAAGCCGTTTGGCCCAGTGCTTTTGTTTCCTGGAAGTTTTTAGATTACTTCTTCAATTTCCTCCATAGTTATTGGCCTAGTCAGATTTTTTTTTTATTCTTCCTGATTGAGTTTTGGAAGGTCATATTTTTCTAGAAATATGTCCATTTCTTCTAGGTTGACCAGTTTGTTGGAATAGAGTTGTTCGTAGTATTTTTTACAATACTTTGTATTTCTGTGGCGTCTGTTGTTATTTCGCCTCTATCATTTCTGATTTTGTTTTCTAGGTCCTCTTTGCTTCTTGGTGAGCTTGGCTAGAGGTTTATCAATCTTGTTTATCCTTTCAGAGAACCACCTCTTGGTTTTATTGATCTTTCGTATTGTTTTTTTGGTCTCTATGTCATTTATTTCCACTCTGATCTTTATTATTTCCTTCCCTTGGCTCACTCTGGGCTTTTATTGTTGCTCTCTTTCTAATTCTTTAAGTTGTAGAGTTAGACAATTTATTACCAGTTTTTCTTGTTTTCTGAGGTAGCCCTGTAATGCTATGAACTTCCCTCTCAGAACTGTGTCCCATAGATTTTGGATTGTTGTGTTTTCATTGTCTTTTGTTTCTAGGATGTTTCTTATTTCTTCTTTGATCTCTTTGGTAACCCAGTCATTGTTTAATAGAATACCATTTAGCCTCAAAGTGTTTGATTTTTTTATTGTTTTTATTATAATTTATTTCTAAAATTATGCCATTGTGATCTGAGAAGATGCTTGATATGATTTCAATCTTCTTGAACTTGAAAAGACTTTGCCTGAGTCCCAATATGTGGTCTACCTTAGAAAATGACCCATGTGCACTTGAGAAGAATGTATATTCTATAGCTTTGGGGTGAAATATTCTATAAATGACAATTAAGTCCATCTGATCTAGTGAGTCATTTAGGATTGTTGTTTCTTTGCTGATATTTTTGTCTAGAGGATTTATCCAGTGATGTTAATGAGGTATTAAAGTCCCCTAGTATGATTGTATTGCTGTCGATCTCTCCCTTGATATCTTTCAGAAGGTTTTTTTGTGTGTTTTTTATGTATTGGGTGCTCCTGCATTGTGTGCATATACTAGTATGTTTACCAGAGTTATATCCTCTTGTTGTGTCAATCCCTTTAGTATTATGAAGTGGCCTTCCTTATCTCTTGTTATGGCCTTCTCATTGAGGTCTGTTTTGTCAGATATAAATATAGCTACCCCAGCTTTTTTTTCATTTCCATTTGCCTGAAAAATATTTTTTCATCCCTTCACTTTCAGTCTGTGTGAATCCCTTGTTCTGAAGTGGGTCTCTTTTGTTCTGAATGGGTCATGTTTTCTTATCCATTCAGCCACTCTATCCTATGTCTTTTGATTTGAACATTTATGTTTAGGGTTATTATTGACTAGAGGCCTAGTGCACTTGATTCCTGCATGGGTGAGGTCTCTCCGCCTGGCCAGCAATCCAGGCCAATCAGGGCCATCTTGTCCAGTTCCCATCAGGGCCAGTGTCTGGGGAGGGACTGTGAAAGGGACTGCGCAAGGGCTCCAGGGCATGTCTGGCCCCTTCTCGCCCAGTTCCAGTCGGCCAGACCCCAGCAGCCAGCTAACCTACCAGTCAGAGCATCTGCCCCCTGGTGGTCAGTGCACATCATAGCGACTGGTCGGTCAACTGCTGGGTCGGACACTTAGCATATTAGGCTGATATATATATATTGTAACTCACGGTGCAGAATGCTCGGCACACACTTTCCCTCTAGCCCCTGGTCTTGGAGACCTCATGTCCTTCCAAAGCTCTGCTCACCCTCTTCAGCTGCCACACAAAGTAAATTGCATCGTGTGCATGGAAACCCTTTGCAGGTTCCATGGGTGTGTCTTTACTTCACTGTAGTTTTGATTACCCCAACATAAAGAGAGACACCCTCATTATCAGGTAACATAACACCATCATGGTAAGACCCCGGCTCAGCCTACTGCAGTGGTTTTAAATAGGCCATGGGTCACCCTAGATTGTTTGGCTCAGTGGATAGAGCCATGGCCCACGGACTGAAGGGTCCTGGGTTCGATTCTGGTCAAGGGTACATTCCTGAGGTGTGGGCTCAATCCTCAATAGGAGGCATGCAGGAGGCAGCAGATCGATTCTCTCTCATCATTGATGTTTCCATCTCTCCCTCTGCCTTCCTCTCTGAAATCAATAAAAATGTATTAACAACAACAACAAAAAAGCTGTGATTCAAACGTCACTGCTCTTCATCTATCCAGTCTCCTCAGACCCTCTTTTGTCATTGCCTTCCCACACACACACACTCTGCTGGTGTCTGTAAAATGGGGTCAAGATTTCTACTTCAACCAAAGGTGATGCTTCAGCACGGCCCTCATTCTCCGCCCATCTCTGTCCCCAGTCCTGTGGGGTCTCTCCCTCCCTCCCCTCCATCTAACTTGGTGGGCCCTGCTCTGCCCCTTCCTCCTGCGACCTTCTGTCTGCAGCCTCCCCCTTTCTTCTCCAGGGGTTGGAGCTCCCCAAAGGCTGTGCAGGGCGGGGCTGTGCAGGGTGGGTGAGGTGGCGTTGGTGAGGTGGTGCAGGTGGGGCTGTGCGGGCCGTGGGGCAGGTTGGAGCTGTGCCGGGTGAGCCCAGGCGGGGCCTTGGAGGAGAGCTTGGTTGACAGGTCACAGGGAGGAGGAGGGAGGGATGTGGAGCCTGTCCCATGGGAGAGGCACTGGGTTCCTCGGCTGCCCCCACCCAGCATCTTATCTAGGCCCCTGCGCAGCTGTCGTTCTCCCTCCCTCGCTGCCTCCTGCTTCCTTTCAAGTTTTGGACTCGGTTTCTCCAGCTCAGCCCCATCCCCCTCTCTGCTGCTTCCCTGGGAGCCCATAGCCGCCTCTTGGCCTTGGGCAGGCCACCTGGCCTATCCCTCTGTAATGGTGCTACCCACTCTCCTGGAGTAGTTAGTGAAACTTAACAAATAAAAAGAAGCAGCTCTGAAAATTATAAATTATGCACTCAGAACGCCACAGGCTGTGGAGGGCTGTGCAGACCACGGCTCTCAGATCATATATACCAATCTCCCATGCACCCGGTCCCTCCTGACTCTCACCCCCACCCACCTCCTCCCGGGGCTTGGGAAAAACCCTGGGAACTTCCTGAAGGCACTAACCTAACACCTCACTTTCTAGTCCAGCCCACCAGCATCTGCAGCAAGCTAACCTATCTGTTGGAGCTTCTGCCCCCTGGTGGTCAGTGCACGTCATAGCAACTGGCCGAGCAATCGAACTCCCTGTGGAACTCCAGTTGAGGGGACAATTTGCATATTAGGCTTTTATTATATAGGATAAGTACTTGTTTGTAGCCATTTTTATTTTTTTATTTCTGGTTCCCTCCTCTCTTTCTATTTCTTCTTTTTACAATAGTCCCTTTAGCATTTCTTGCATTGCTGGCTTGGTAGTAATAAACTCCCTTAGTCTTTTTTACTCTGCTAAGCTCCTGATTTCCCCTTCAATTTTGACTGATCGCTTTGCTGGGTATAGTATTCTTTGATTCAGTTCCTTGCTTTGCATCACTTTGCATACTTCATTTGATTCCCTTATGGCCTGATGTGTTTCTGCTGAGAAATCATTTGGTAATCTAATGGAAGATCCTTTGTAGGTAACTCTGTCTCACTCTTGCAGCCTTTAAGATTCTGTCTTTGTTGTTAACGTTTGCCATTGTAATTACGATGTGTCTTGGTGTGTGTCTTTTGGGTTCATCTTGTTTGGGACTCTCTGTGCTTGTGTGACTCCTCCCCCCCCCCCCCCAAACAAAATCAGGGAAGTTTTCTTCAAATAGGTTTCAAATCCTTGCTGCTCCTCTTGTCATTCTGACACCCCTATTATATGTATGTTATTTTGTTTCATCTTGTCCTAAAGCTCCCTTAGGCTCTCCTTCTGCTTTCTAATTTTAAAAAATATATATTTTATTGATTTTTTAACAGAGAGGAAGGGAGAGGGATAGATAGTTAGAAACATCGATGAGAGAGAAACATCGATCAGCTGCCTCCTGCACACTCCCTTACTGGGGATGTGCCCACAACCACAGTTCATGCCCTTGACCGGAATCGAACCTGGGACCCTTCAGTCTGCAGGCCAACACTCTATCCACTGAGCCAAACTGGTTAGGGCTGCTTTCTAATTTTTTTCTTCAACTGCTGTTCATATTGGATGTGCTTTCTGCCCTATCTTTTAACTCACTAATTTGGTCTTCCACTTCTTCTAGTCTACAGTTGAAACCTTCTATTGTGTTTTTTATTGTAGCTATATCATTTTTTATTTCCTCTTGATTCTTACATAAGTTGTTGATTTTCTCATCCATCCAGTTTATGAACTGTATGACCCTTACCCTGAATTCTTTTCCTGACATATTGCATGCCTCTGTTTCATTTAGTTCCTTTTCTAGTGATTCCTCCTTTTTTCCTTTGGAGGTTATTTCTTTGTCTCCCCATTTTTGCTCTCACCAAAGGATACCAAGTTGCGTGAGGCCTGTGGCTGAAGCAGAGGGCTTAGCAGGAGGGTCATGCAACCCAAGAGCCACAAGAGGGCCTGGGCGCGAGGACGCGCTGGGCTCTTGGCTGAATCAGCAGAGTCACCGGAGAGCTCAGGCACCGGGGAAGCTGGAGTACCAGTGTTTGTGGGTTTGCAGCTGAGATATCAGGTCTTTGGCTTGAGTGGCTGTAGGATCACGGGTAGTGTCTGAGGCCAATCTGGATGGTGGTGAGGCTGGACTCCTAGTCACAGCAGCTCTCCCCTTCAAGATGGCTTGGTTTGTCCCATTTATGTTTTTATAACATGCTGTTTAGCCTCCACGTGTTTGAAAATATTTCAATTTTTTATTGTAATTGGTTTCTAGTTTTATACCATTTAAATCCAAGATGCTTAATATGATTTCCGTATTCTTGAATTTGTTAAGACTTACTTTGTGTTCTAACATGTGGTCTGTCTTTGTGAGTGTTCCATGTGCACTTGAGAAGAATGTATATCCTTCTGCTTTGGGATAAAATATTCTGTAAATATCAATTGAATCCTTCTGATCATGTGTGTCATTTAAGTTTGCTGTTGCCTTATTAATTTTTTTTGAAAGTTTTATCCAGTCCTAGCCAGTTTGACTCAGCGAATAGAGTGTCAGCCTGTGGGCCTAAGGGTCACATGTTCGATTCCAGGAAAGGGCATATACCTCGGTTTCAGGCTTCTCCCCAGCCCGGGCCCTGTCGAGGCTCATTTGGGAGGCACCAACCAATCATGTGTCTCTCTCACATTGATATTTCTCTCTTTCTTTCCCTCTCATTTCTACTCTCTCTAAAATCAAAGGGAAAAATATCCTTGTGTGAGGATTTTTTTTTTAAAAGAACGTTTTATCCATTGATGTTTGTGCAGTGTTAAGATTCCCTACTGTGACTGTATTGCTGTTGATCTCTCCCTTATGGTCCATCGAGGTTTTCTTTACATATTTAGGTACTCCTATGTAGGGTGCATATATGTTTATAAGGGTTATATCCTCTTGTTGGATCGATTCCTTTATTATGTAGTCTTCTTCT